>NC_064755.1:23501558-23664058 GCF_011397635.1 Epinephelus fuscoguttatus
TCCACAACTGAGCATTCATTAAAAACAAGTCAAAGCTAATAGAGTTGGGCAATCTCACAGGCTTCCAGTCACTTTTATAACACAACAGAGAGCTGGTCAGGGAGTGGGTGAATGAATGAATGAGAATGTGTGTGTGTGTGTGTGTGTGTGTGTGTGTGTGTGTGTGTGTGTTGGCAGTGTGTTGGCCCAAGGTGTACGGCCAGAAGAGTGATCAGAATACCAGTCACGGTTTGTTACAGGACAAAGATAATATGCTATTCTGGCCCAATTTTTCACACCAAACAAACACAAACATTATCTCGCTCCATCTGATCCCTCTCCTTTTATTCTTTGTTTCTCACCTCATGAATGGCCAGCACGTGTGAACGTGTGTGTGCAGACACACAAATATACAGACAAAATGTGTCCATCCACAGTCAGAGAATTAATATCCCCGCAAACTATGTAAAGATATAGCAGAGTAATGGTGTCCTGAGCAGAGTATGAAGTCACACTCCTTCTATGTGCTGTAAGCCGAGCTTCTCTGTCCAGCGTTGTAATAGATGGTCTGGCTGCACATGCATTTTAGTGCATGTAAGTCCCTGTGAGTGTTTCCCCCAGGTTCACACTGTTAGCTTTGTCAGCATTGTTGCAATTGTTAGCACTGTTTATTGGAGACATGTACAGCTGCTGCCACAATCCATTTGAAGTCTACACAACATGCTCACCTTTGTGTTGAGCACCGTGTGCATAAAATCCTGCCCCAGACTCTGAATCATAGGTATGCTCTGAATGTTGCATACTGCTCCTTTAATCTTCAAATAAACCCTTTGACATTACCAAAACAAATATTAAGTAGATCTCCCTAAAAGCTGCCTTAATCTGACTGGGTTCCTGCGTAGTTCAACAATTTAACTTTAGCTTCTTATAAGACCTTTTCAATTCCACTTAGATTGCAGTTTATTATTTTAGAAAACATTTTTCAGCACTTCCCAGTGGTATAACAATAACTTCTAATGATATAAATATTAAAAAGCAACCTTTTTTGAAGAAGAAACTAAATTCAGTGCCTTTTGAGACTTTTATGATGCATATGGAAACAGTTTGGGACTAGATGTTGAATTCACTACATATAAGTAGATCACTTACAGTACACTGTATTGGTAAGTTGTTTTTTACACAAGAGCTGGTTACATATGTCCTTAGGTATGCCCCAAACTCTAATGTCTTAATTCAACCACTTATTTCTGTCAGCAGTGGAAAAGGGCACAAGTGAACAGATTACTGCCTTATTGTTCTGAGCTTGTTTAACAATCCTACACTGAGGGAAAGCTGTACAGCACCAAGTGCTCTTTGTCCTGTGCTACTTTACATGATCTATACTAAGTATTGTGTAATTTCTGACTGCTCACATGGCCAAACAGACTGGCTCTCTTTGGTGGCTGAACTCCTGAATGTCTGAGAAAGAGTGAGGCATGAATGATAAGGTAAAAAATGTAAGAAAAAAAGCAAGACTAGACATCTGGGAGGTGAGAAAGAAAGTACTTCAAACATACTCAAGGAGAGTGCTGTTGTAGGAGCCTCTTACCAACATGTACATTGTGCTGTGTGGCTGACACTTCCTTGCTTGCTTCCTCTGTTTCTCGCTCCTGTTTTGTCAGCTCAGATACTGTTGTTGATTAACTATAAACACATATGTGTATATATTTTAGTGATCTGTTGGTCTAAAATTTCAATGATTGACTAAGAGACATGTATGAGAAACAGCTTGTCACTCTTTAACTGTTTTGCAGGTGAAGATGAGTAAGCAGTACTTAGCTGTCTCAAGTGTTTAAATGAACACTTTAATCTTTTAGGAGATGTGCTTGTTTGCTGTTGTGCTCAGCCAGAAGAGAGAATCTGTCTGTGCCTACTGTGGTGACCATGGATGAAGAATCAATACTTTGTATCACCTTTAAGTTGAACTTGCAGCAAACAGTTGCTTATTGACACATGCAGCAGTTATGGAGCAACATTATCATTAATTTGGAGTTGTGTCCCTGGCCATCTGGTAACTGCAAGTCCAATATTCAGTCTTGTTTTAGCTCTGTTTTTGGTCTCCACCATCTCCTGATGGAAATACCTGGCTCTTTAGCTTCTTAATGCTCCACTATGTTCACCAGATAGTCACTAAGGGTGTCTGACTGACATTTGGTGCTGGGCAGGAAGTGCACAGAGGATTGTAAGAGCTTTTTTTTGCTGAAAAGAGCTGCCTACTGAAGCTGAAAACATTACGAGTGATGGCAGTGAACCAAAACAGTAGGGGAGAATTTTATACTAAAAAGACTGTAACTTTAGAAGATATTCCCTTGAATGGTCTAGCTCAGACTGTCGATGCCTCAGATTAACTTCAGATAAACTTTGGAATCCATTTTTGCTCAGAAAGAAGACTGTGGATTTTGTATCCCATCAAATGACCATTTGCTAAGCCCCGTCTCTTTGTGATGGTCTGCCAACCTTTCAGAGTCAGCATGGAGCCGTGTGGAGCTGTGAGGGGAAAAAAAACTGATTTCAGTTTTAATATGGAAAACAGGGTTTTTCAGACCATGATGTTGTTTCACAGTTTGTGAATTTTCACGTAGAACTACAAAGTCAGATATTCATAAATCAAATATTCATGAAAATGTATTATTTCAACTATTTTGAAGTGTTATAAATATACTGTATTGGGTGACACCACCATCTTTCTGTAGATATTGTATGTTTCCCCAAATAGACATGAAGTCAAAGATCACGCACACACAGTAAGACTATCAGTGAAATCAGATACAGAGATAGCATGGCTGGATAAGTGAGCTACACAAGCAGACTCTCACCTGTTCACCACCCTCTGTCTATCTCTCCTTCTATCTTTCCTTCTCACTTTCTCTTTCAATCTACTCCTTCTGTGTTTCACTCCTTGAAAAAAAAGGAGAGACCCCAGGTTGAGTAAATTAGACATTCCTGTGGCACAAGCCTGACTTCCTGTGTGGCATTTCATCTTGTCGCAGCGATTCAGTTTCATTCAGAAATCCAAGCAGACGACACGCGCATGACTGCCCTGCATCATCTGTGAATGTGTGTGTGTTGTATTGCCTCTGCGTTGTATCTAAATATTCTTCTCTCTCTGTTTCTTTGTTTCTCAGGTTGAATTTACCCAGAACCTCTAAATACCCAAAGTCTTCTAACACCGCCATCATGCCTACTGCGTCTCATCTCCCTGTTGCCGTTGACAACCACATCACGGAGGGAGACAGACATATCATCTGGAGGACCCTGCTGCACAAAGAGCCCCCGCTGAGGCTGTCCGACCCATTGCTTGACCAAAGAGACAGTTTTCAATGGGAAGCGCCGGCCTGGCAGCGTGGGTCACGGGGTCGTCGTCACGCCAACGGTGGCAGCGGGAGGGGCAACGTCCATCTGATGAGGGTGGGGTGTGTCCTGGGCACCTGCCAGGTGCAGAACCTCAGCCACCGTCTCTACCAGCTGATTGGACAGAGCGGGAGGGAAGACTCCTCCCCCATTAACCCTCGCAGTCCTCACAGCTACGGCTAACAGCACACCTCCAATCTACCGACGCGTTTATCATTAAGGGCTGGCAAGTTAGCCAGGTCCTTTGTTGCATCAGTGACACAACTGGGGCCCAAAATAAGCCTTTGATGTCAGTCCTTGCAACCCTGTCTTCTAGAAATTACTCTTGTAGAGTACTAAATTGTTTCGCCAATGCATTGTGATAAAAAATGAAATCTTTGTATTATTATTATTATTATTACATTTTTTCCGCATGAGTAAACTAACATTTTTTCATTATGTTATTAGAAAACATAATCCATGCAGGACAACTGTTCTCCCTCCAAAAAATTGCTGTTCCAAATCAGTAATACATTTCAAGGAGACAGGGTTGGTCCTTGATGTATCATCTGATCTCAGCTGCTTAATAGTAACGGTATATTGATGGTTTATTACAGCTGGGGTCTTTCTTTCATAGGTTTGACCAACAGTCTTATCTATATCGGTGACATTGTACCCATAAAAAAAAATGAAAAATCATCCGCAAAGGGTGAAACACACCCCGCACTGTTCTGCCAAGAAATAGCATCGTTATTGGCGTGTTTGCGCTATAATATCATAAGTGTATTGTGAATCAGACCTTGAGACAGGGCAGATAGCGGTTGCAAGTGATGTGCAATTAAAGGTGCTATCATGAGTTTCTTGCCCCATCGGACTCCAACTTAGTGATGCTACCATGTGCCCAGATCTAAACAATTATTCTGGTGAATACAATGTTATCATAACCTACAGATATGAAGATCGACACTGTGAAAATGATCTGTAACGAAACATAACTTCTGTACTGTGTAGCATTACAGTCTCTGGTTTCATGGAGGTGTAGGCCAGTTTACTGCTGTGAAACTAGTGCTTGGTGTTCTGGCTATTAACAACCATTTAAACACTAAGTATCTAAAGGAGGAAATCTGTGAATGAGAGAGGCGTCTTTCAGCCTGGCCTACCTGACTAATGTCTGCTATCGTCATTGTTGGTGATCCTGCTGATCTTAATTTACTTGGGCTCAGAGCTAATCCACCCTGTCTCTTAAAAGCACCTTCATCTCCCTCTGCAAACAAGTAGCTTTAGTTCCGTGCGTACGGAAACCAAGAATAACCTCCAATCAAGCCCCGTTAACCCTTAACCCAAAACCCCGCACAGCACACAATTAGCCAAAATAACCACTAACCCTAATCCATGAACTGTCGGGACACTTCTTAACAAGACTGCTTGTCTCTCAATACGTACAACTACACTGCAGTGTTTGTTTTTGTTACCTGCAAACTGTAAATCTGTGATGCATCACTTTGAATTTTATTTACTATAAAGTCTGTTCAAGCCTTAATTGGTTTAATCATATGTAAGGCCTTGTAACGCTTTGCCTTTTGCCTATCCAAATTAAGCCTCGCTGTGACTATCAAAGTGTTATTTAAAGCTTTATAGTCTTCTGCTATTCTGTGTGTCAGTTCAGTGTAACAGTGTCGGTAGTGAAATGTAAATAGGAATGCATGAAAGCACTTTATTCTTCTTTACATTCAGTGTGACTTGAATTTTAAAATTGTGTTATTTAACTTAATGAGAGCTGTAAATATCCCACTTCACTAAATCTTCATATTCATGTGAGCGCCCCTTCGAGGTACAAGTGTCCTTTTGTAAACCATCTGTGTTGCTTTTCATCTAATGCTTCTTTGTTTTTACAGTAGCAGCATTATGTAATAAAACTTCAGTCAAACCTTCATGCGTATTTCATCTGTCTAGCAGTGGCGTGAGGTGCAAGTGTGACCTTTTAAATGTTAATACCCACATTGTTTATAACTGGAAAATGTGTCGCATGTGATAATGATAATGATTATTCATCTGAGCTACTACTGTACACACACACACGCAGTAGAAGGCCCGTGAGAGTAAATGATAAGGGAAGTGAAAAGTCCAAATGAATGCCACAGAAAGGAGTGGACCAAGCAGCCTTAAGCTTCATTCACACATGCAGTTTAATCCCTGAAATGTTTCGGAACATTTCCTGCATTGGATCATGTGTAAAAATGGGAAATCTGAACTGCCAGTTTCCCACCTCGAGGCCTGCTGTGCATTCCAACACCCATACTATCATACTGTTTAGCATACCAGAAAAACATTATGAGTATATCCCAGTTTGTAATATGTCAAATACATTATGCCAAAAATACCAGGATGTTCTACTGCATCTGGTTGCATTTTGCAGTATGCAAACCAGCATGCTTTTCTGGTTATTCTGACCCACAATCCTCTGCAGCGAAAGATACATCACTTTGAAGAAGCCGCAATGATATATGACAAAGAATTCAAGTGGCTGGGGCGTCGGTGGCTTTGAGCAGGCGCCCCATGTACAAGGATGTTGCCACAGCAGCCCAGGTTTGAGAGTCCAGCCTATGGCCCTTTGCTGCATGTCTCTCCCTCTCTCTCTCCCCCCTTCACACTTCACTGTCCTGTCAATTAAAGGCAAAAAATGCCCTAAAAAATATCTTTAAAGAATTCAAGTGGCTGATGACCAGACTAATAGTAATAATAGGAACATTCATTGTTTAAGTGAACTAAATAATCATAAAGCATACTGACAACCAAAAATTAAAATATCAATAACAGAGAAATGCATTTGTAATTTTACCGTTGTGGATATGTTAGAATCTAAAACGTATGGTGTTATGACTTCAAACTTAACTATATATATTGCAGGGTGTCAACAGCAGAGCTCTCTAGGTCTCTGGCCAGCTGGACAAATGGCGTCTTATTTTATCTTCAAGGGTAGCCTATATGAGCAAGACGGTGAAAGGTCATAGTGCAAATATGATAAAGTAGTATGTCTCGACTGTGTGCATACTGAATGCAAAAGTAAGTACTTTAAAAGGACAGCTGCAGTAAAAGTAAAAAGTATGCAATTCTGAACGCAGCCGCAGTAACATTTCAGGGAAAATGCTGATTCGCCTGTGTTGTGAATGGAAGCTGCAACGTTGCAGAGACAAGCATTTAAAGGGTTACCTCCATCTGACAAAAGAGACTTTGATGTGAAGTGTGCACCCCAATCACAAGACTCTGGTGATGATGTATTTGAATTTGTGACTTGTTAATGGTTTAGCATTGACACAAATACTTTTGCTGGTGATCTGATAGTGAACAATCAATACAAGTTCTGTTTGCAAACAAGCTCCTTTTTGCACCACAGAAAAACAGCTCCTCATCTGCCATGTTCTTGAACATAATAACAGACATCTTCCACCACATACATGTTTATCCAGCCTCGCCCCATCTTCTCCTCTTTCTGGTGAGTTTTATGGCTGTTGGCATCCATAAGTGTTGCATTACCACCATCTGCTGGACCGTACCTTGCTCCGTCTTTTCCAGCATTACCATGGCATGTGTGAAAAGCATGGAATGGGTTTGTGGACTGCCGTTTGGCAGCATCAAGTTCGGTATTTTGGCCGTTGCAATCTTGGTTTCTGGAGCCTGAAGTGACTGTATTTGGACAAGAGGATGAAGCTGTGGAGGAGCAAGGAATGGATCTGACTCGCATACTGCAGCAACCAGTAACGACGCCTTGCAGAAAGTCTGTCAATTAAGCAGCCCCACTTTTGAATATGCTTAAGTTTGGGCCTTAATAAAATGTAAACAGATGCGTTATTAAAAAAATCACCCCCTGTATAGTTGTCACGAATGTGGAAATTAGTAGACCAAAACCAGGTTGTATGCAGCAGAGGGCCACAGGCTGGACTTGAACCCGGGCTGCTGTGGCAACAGCCCGGGTGGCCACTAAGCCACCGACGCCCCAGTTTTGGCACTTCTGCACTGGCTTTATTTCCCAGCCTCTAAGGTGTTTAAGGTGCAAGACTGAAATGTTCCTGAATGTAGTGCATGTGTGAATAGTGAAAATCCCACCCAGTAATTTACTGGGAGCTATGTGTGAAAGAGGCTTTATATTACAAACACACCTTCTCATGACCAGGTGACTCATCAGGATCACACATTATTAGAATCAGGTTCATGGCATCACAGAGAAGACAGATTTAAAAAACAGTAAAAGCAGTAGAGGCTGAGATATCTGATCTTTAAGTCCCTTGTATAAGACAAGCTCCACACCTCCAGTTTGTCCCACAGGCTTTTATAAATTTATAGTCTCCAAGCTCAAGCCAAGATAAGACTTATGACATCACCATGATGTCATCAGGGTTATTTAAGGACCGCTCCTTCCTGAGTCACAGAACACTGGTTTCATAAGCTGAGTAGCACTCTCCATGATAGTCAAATAGTATTCAGATTACAAAACAGCTTTATACAACATTTTCTTTCTTTGAAGACTAAAAATCAAATGTAGTGTGATGCATTAAATCACTTCCATGTGCCAGCTTGTTGTGTATCTGAACTTAACCAAAAATTGACCAGCCAATAATTTAAGATTTGGGGTTGGCTTCTAACATGGACCATCAGATCTCAGGGCTGGGCAGAGCCTCCCCTAACCCTGGACACACCCCTGAGTTTAAACAAAAACAAAACAAGCAGAAAATCTTGGCTATTATGACCACATGTAGGGTGTGTGGGTAAAAACAGTGGTAATGTTTAACATAAATACCTAACATAAAGTTAATTTTAATTTAAACTACACATCATTTTATTTTTTACCTTGTTTTGTCTTGATTTTTCCCTCTCTCCTCCTCTATTTCTTCTTTCCTGACCCGTTTTTTTTCCTTCTCTATTATATGATTTCATTGATGTTTTGACAGGGGAATTTCTTTGATAAGCTTTTAGTGGCTTCTAACCTCTCCGGCACTTTTCTTTTTTTAATCTTGTAAATGTTACACTGTCTGTTTTTAACATTATGTGCAAATAAACTAATCTAAACTAAAACTAAACATTATTCATCCTGTTATGCGTTGCCACGGTGTTGGCCTTTTCTCTAATATTGCTTTTCTCCTTCTCATATTTTAGCAGAATTAATCTCTGATCCTCACGAGAAATACTTTTTTTTCCCCCTCACATACGGCGCTCTGTGAGGACGCTCAGTGACGCTGCGCTTATCTCACGATTGTGATTGGTCCGCTGCGTGCCCGTTCACGGCTCTTGATAAAGCAACCCTGGGTTGAGTTACCGAGCTGATATCCAGCGTCGTGATACCGATTAGCCTGATTTCCATTGTTAGGGTTACTCAACCCAGGATAGGTCTGGGTAACCCAGGAAAGGTTGATCTTGCTTCGTGATACAGGCCCCAGCTTATTTAGGTTTTTGTGGTGAAATGGGGAGGTATCATGTAAATAACTATTTATTTCAACCTCATGAATCAGACATTCCTCGTCAATTGCAGCGCTTTCACTTCGAGCAACAGGTATAAAAGAGAAACGGGGCGACCGACAAAAGTTCGCTCTAAACGGCGCGCGATATCGCGCGACGTCGCGCAGCGTCGCTCGCGGGCAGTATGGACAGTCCAATGGGAAACAATGCAATCAAACTGCTGACGCTCCCTCGCGTCGCATCCAGGTAGGACACGGTGTGGACACGGTATGAGAGGGACACCAGAGGACTGTACCACGACGGAGACAGGCTGTCTTTGCCAGAGCTGGCTCGACAAACCCTGAAGTCTCAGTCAGAGATAACGGGTGCCATGAAGGTGGTTATGGACTTGCTATAACTAATAACGCGCTAAACGGTTTCGTTTCGAAGAATATTAAAAACGTATTATAGTATATGTATATTAATACTGTATATATGTATAGTATATGCATATTTCCTTTCATGGCTATTGCAATTATTATAACCATTGATATTATCATTTATTTACCTAAAGTTTTATGCTGTTAGTTGTTTTGCCCACTCACCTACATATTTTGTTGTGTATCTGTATGCATGTGGGTTTGTGTGTGTCAGAATGTGTTTTCCCGTTTTATGTCGGCCTATTACATCATTTGTGGAGATATATGTGTGTGTGTGTGTTTGTGTGTGTGTGTATTGCATATGTGTATATATTATGGTACTTGTTAGGGAGAGCTAGTTAACATGCTAACGGCCAGAGGGCGGCAAACCCGATAACGAGAAGATATCCTGGGTAAGTTGAACTGGCTTCGTAGTACAGGGCTCCAATGGACCAAAGAAAACTACAGACACATTCAGTAGTTCAGTAAGAGCAAGAACAACCTTGTGACTAAAACTAAACACATGCACATATTTTCTTCATCACTGATGTACTGTAGGTTCCTGTGTAAAAAATAAAATAAAATAAATAAGAGCTATGCATACAGTAAGCACTACTGTAATTGCACAGCTTTGTTTGGTGGCATTTATGTAATGTTACGGCTCAGCAAGTTCGATAAATTGCATTTATAACATATTCCCTGAGCTGTCAATCTGTATTGCTTATATATGCACAGTGATTATAGAGTGACTTTACTCAAAGGAGCAGTAAAAGGTGCTTTTTAGCCGACTTCAGGCCAAAATTCAGAACAAAAACTGGTCTCGACTGGGTTTGTCTGCAGCGTAACTTACCATAAAAGAGAGCCACGTTCATAGGATTGAAAGCCCTGGCTTTGGACCCAAGATACCTCATCGACTCACTCATCTTGCTTCGTGGTACACCCCTCTGATAGCTGCTGGAACTGATGCAAAATAGGGCACTTAGTGGCAACATCTGGCAGAAACCAAAAAGCTGTGTGTCCTGGGTCGACACTTTGGTCACCTTCACCTCTGGTACAACAAACAGAAGAGATTCCTCCTAATCATTCACAACCACTGTGGAGGTCTGTGTGTTCAATCTGATTAACATGAGCAAGGACATTTGATACTGAGAAGTCAGGAGCTGGTCAGATCCTGTTACATGTTATACGTTGTGTTATATAATGTCAACACCCACAAATAATGTGGGAGCAATGGAAGCTTATTTGGTTTAGCTGTTTTTATTTGTGTGTGATTTTCTTTTTGTGTGCGCATGGTATAGATGACAGATGTACCATATACACTTTATGAGACAAGCATGCAGGTTTTGATATGATAAAATAGGTCTGTACATTTATGTAAATGTGCTTTTTTTTTAAATTAATAAATCAATTATATGGTAAGGTAAAGGTTCCCTAGGGCAGCACAGACCTCCACCAAGACAAAAGTGAAAAGTAATTGGTAATTGTGCATCAACCCTGTGATTCAGATCCGCTTTAAAATTTAATATGTTCTTTCCTCCTGCCTGTGCGTCCCCCTTCCACCACACCTCCACAAGTTTCATGAAAATTGGGCCAGCAGTGTTCCCTAATCCTGCTGACAAACAAACAAACCAAGCCAAAAACATCACCTCCTTGAAGGAGATAAAATAAGTGACTTGACTGTGGAACAAAAAACAACTGAGTCATCCTACATCAGGCCAAACACATAACCTGCTGACTACTGAAAAACTCTTTCCAGGATCAACACACAAACATACACGTACAAAGTTCAACACAGCGTACCCCATTAGGTTAAAATGTGACTGGACATTGGTGTACACTTTATGTTGGCTTGGAGTGGAGGTTGAAGGCATTACAGTTTAAACCGACAGGATATATACAGGCAGGAGGAACGTCACACCACAACACAGACTGAAGCCATGAGTGTCATCAACATCGTATGTGTGGCTTCAGTACATACCAATGCTTTGCTTTCAATTTGATCATTTTAACCTTCTCATCTATTTCAAACACTTTAAATACTTAATTTCCTTTTGAAAGCACATTTGTATTTTAGCTTTTTTAAACTTGAAAATGTTGCATGCACTTTCTGTTATTTCACATGCAGGGTCCAGACCCGTCTCTGGCGTATCGGCCAAATTTGGAGAAGAATGCAACCAAAGAGAAAGAAGACTACAGAAACTTTGAGGTAAGCATTCAAAGGTCCTTATTGACTCATTTATTTAATGCTGCATTCATTCATGGCCAGAGTGGTGAATTCAGTGATGAGGAACACACTATTACAATCATGGAAAAGTTACAGATATGAGAAAACACTACTGGCCAAAAAAGAGCATACAAATTTAAAGTGTTTTTAAAAGGATACAACTGTTAACTTGGGTTTGAGACTCTGTCTGAGAGGGAAGTGTAACTTATTATCTGCTAATGAGATGGGAAAACGAGGAAGGAATTTGACTTGCAATTAAATGCAGTAAGTATCAGAGACACTGCATCTCAGGAGGTGATCTATGATTACTTCTCCCACTTCTCTCAGACATAATAAGAGGGGTAGAGCAGGGATGCTGTGTCTGTTTTAATCAGCAGAATATTATCCCTTATTTACCTTGTAGACCTGTGATTTACTTAGACATGTTGTTTGAACAGTGTGCATAAAAAAAAAAACATGTTGTTTTTAAAACATTTCTGAGTCCATCTATTAGTAAGTAAAGCAGAAATTGGTGAACCAGTACTTTTGGCTGACACAGGAACTTAATCTGTAATCTGTCATTTTCACTGAGCATGTGTGTAATAGGAAGTATCCTATTATAGGATACTTATTTAATTGTTTACTGGTATTGTTTGATCATTGTATTGTGATTATTGCTTGTTTGGCTGATATAGCCATTATATAAGATTTACCTTTAGAGGAATTACACTTTTTTTCATGTCATTATTTTGTTTGTATCTGGATGTTTACATATGTATTTATACTTGATTTGTTCAATTTTTTTTTTTTTGATCAGTCACTGTTGAGATAGTTTTTGACGTACTAAGGATAGTCATCTGATTATTTTAATTTTAATTTTAATTTAATTGGATTGTAGGCTCAGCATACCTATTGGCCACTCTTTGTATTGTCTTTGAGGCCGTTTACACGTTGCTGGCTATTTTCATAAACGGACATTTCACCGTCTCCGTTTTCAAAAAGATCTTCGTTTACACTTACCTGTGTATATATACACACAAGAGCACGCCAAACCTGTAGGTGGCGGTGTAACGAGAAGCTCAAGCCTTCCATGTATCCATTGTCACCATAGCAACATAGGTCGCACTTTTGACACAGGTGCAAGTTAAGGCGCATACTGTGACGTCGGCTGCCTATAACTCCGTTTATCTCAGTTTACATGCAAACACGCAACCGGAGTTTTCCAAAATCTCCACTCTGGCCGGAGTTTTTAGAAAGACTCGTTTTCAGAGGAGAAATTTCCGTTTGCGTGTAAGCGAAGGGCACAAACGAAGGAAGATGTCTCCGTTTATCAAAATCACCGTGTATGTGTAAACGGCCTATTTATGTCTTGTTCTGTGGATCTTTGGGTCCAATTGGTTGATTGACTGATTCATGCCAGCTGGAGTGATTCAGCACGGTCCTGGGAGGCCATTTACATGTACACAGTGATTTTGATAAACGGAGACATCTTCCTTCGTTTGTGCCCTTCGTTTACACGCAAACGGAGATTTCTCCTCTGAAAACGAGTCTTTCTAAAAACTCCGGCCAGAGTGGAGATTTTGGAAAACTCCGGTTGCGCGTTTGCATGTAAACTGAGATAAACGGAGATAAACGGAGTTATAGGCAGCCAACGTCACAGTATGTGCCGGAACTTGAGCCTGTGTAAAAAGTGCGACCTGTGTTGCTATGGTGACAATGGATACATGGAAGGCTTGAGCTTCTCGTTACACTGCCACCTACAGGTTTGGCATGCTCTTGTGTATATATACACGGTTAAGTGTAAACGAAGATCTTTTTGAAAACGGAGACAGTGAAATGTCCGTTTATGAAAATAGCCGGCAACGTGTAAACGGCGTCTGGCTGTTAGATATGTGGGCTATACCCACTTTGTGCATTAATGCTGAGGAAAGCCAAGTGCTGAAACGCGTCCGTTTGTGATACTGCTGTGCATTATTAAAAGACTGATATATATGATATTTGTGAGTGCTGACATTTGGATTTATTTAGTTTGTGAGTTTTGGGTCGGCACCCTGTGATTTTTCAAACGGTGAGTCGAGCACGTCAATTCTTTTGTTTTTGCTCCATGTAGTTACCTTACATTGTGCAGCTTTAAGGGATATATTGCTAGTTAAACATTGCAGAGGTGGGTCAGTGTGAATGTTACCAGAATTTAAAAAACAAAAAAACTACATTTGTTGCCATGTAGCAGCTAAAATGTTCTCATTCTTTTATGCTGAAGGTGGGTGTAGTCAGACGTGTCATTATTTTTATACTTTAAACCATAGAGGTTGTCGCAGAAATACATTCCTGCCATGAAAGGTTTCATGTTGAGTCACTCAACAGTGTGTGTGTGTGTGTGTGTGTGTTTGTGTGTGTGTTTCAGAGTGGAAGTCTAATTGACCGTGTGTTCAAAACATACGACTTGATGCACACCAATCAGACGCTGGAGTTTGTGAAACAAAAGGTGAGTAAATCAGGAACAAAAACACAAAGTAAAAAGCCTTTTTATTGAGATATTAAGGAATTAAATGTGATGGTGCATCAAAATGTTTTTTTCCTCCATGACAAGAATCAGTAATGCTGTTTTATGTAATTTGTCCTGCACTGATTTTGAGGATTTTGTTTTGCTCTGTGCGACCGAGTGATCCTGTCAGACTGAGCAAACAAATGTCATCCAGTTCCAAGTTTTAAGTCAAATGCTCGGGGCCAATAGATGTTCTATCTAGACTAAGTGTTTGATTAACCTCTTTTTGACTTCTTCCAAAGGTTACAATGAGACACTTCCCTGTTTCATTTACCTGACCCAGCTACAGACACTTCCCATGACCGATAATTTGAGATTAAATGCAGACAAACCTGATCTTTCTGTCCCTGAAAATTCAGCAGAAAGCAGTATTTTGAAAAAGTATTTTTTTTCCCTTTGCCATAACCCTGTGACTCTTACCTTGCTACAGCATTCTGAATGGAGCGGCTGCAACCACACTCAGATGACCATGATGGATGCAATCATGTCTCTAGACCAGCTGGTGGATGAGTCCGATCCTGATGTGGACTTCCCCAACTCCTTCCACGCCTTCCAGACGGCTGAGGGCATCCGCCAAGCACACCCAGACAAAGGTACCATGCAGGGAGAGGGAGAGAGACAGAAACACATACACTGTGTACAGTTACACACAAATACATATCTGTGTTCCCTCCCAAGACTGGTTCCAGTTGGTGGGTCTGATCCATGATGTTGGGAAGATGATGGCTCTTTGGGACGAACCCCAGGTAGGAAACATGGTCTGGTATCACAGTTATCACAGCCTAAACTCTGAACATCAATGCTGAGGAATATGAGCTCACTTTCTACTTCAGGGTCACATTTTCAAATTTGCTTTCCCTCAAACTAAGGTTTTAATTTTGACTTTTTAGGGTGTTTTTGTGTTTCCAATACTCTCATTGATATTTAAGACCCCTCTTCAGTCCTCTTGTCTCTTTATATAAGGCATGCTTAACCTGTGTTTTGATAAGTCGTAATCATGATTACAATAACAACTTACATTTTTTATTTAATACTATATACAGGTATCATTCACTTAATGTTTGTTTTTTGTTTGTTTGTTCTTGACCTTTTCAAGATGATTTTTAACCAAATTTAAGACTGATCTTTGGACAAATCATCTTTTTTCTTTTTCAAGCACTGCCAGTAAGTATAAAGGTAAGTAGTGTATATATATATATATATATATATATATTAAACCTGCTCATCTAATGATCATATTCTGCACAGGACCATATATATATATATATATATATATATGGTCCTGTGCAGAATATGATGATAATAATAATAATAATAATAATAATAATAATAATAATAATAATAATAATAATAATATAATATATATTTTATATATATATATATATATATATATGGTCCTGTGCAGAATATGATCATTAGATGAGCAGGTTTAATCTACATTTTGCCATCAGGTAACTGCAACTGCAACATAAAAAGAAAGTGCTGTGTTAGGTTCAGTGGCAGTTTTATATGTGGTCTTTCACATAGGGCTGGGCAATATGTAGAAATTGAAACATAATAATATTTTTGACCAAATATCTCCATATTGATATTGTGACAATATCGTAGGGTTGACTGTTGGTGCTTTCACAAAATATTTACATGAGATTTTTTGATAAATAATCATCAGTAATGTGGATATAATGACTAAGTGGGTAAAGACAAATACTAGAACAGTCTGATAAGCTCAGAAAATGACATCATTTTACTGTAATGAAGCTTTTAAAACCAGGAAAAGACAACATTTACAGTATTACAATATCCAAAATCTAAGACGATATCTAGTCTCATGTCACAATATCAGTGTAATATCCTCATATTGCCCAGTGCTGCTTTCAAGCAAAAGAGCTTGACTCATTTTGACAAAAAAGGTAACACTGTATTTACAGATACAGATAATTTTATAGAGTATTTGTAATATTTCAACAGCTTATTAGTAGAGATCACTTCAACTGTTTCACTTTGTGTGTAGATATTTATCCATGGAGTATATGTGACGATTCACGACAAGTTCTCAGAATAACTTAGTTGAACTTGAACTACTCACTCAACCTATGCTGCATAGATTGAGTTAATTGTTCAACAAAATTATTTTGTTTATGAATCATACTATGCTGTAGATTCGGGGTGTCAAACTCATTTTAGTTCATGGGCTACATAAAGCTCAGTCTGATCTCAATTTTTTTTTTTAAATTTTATATACTTTATTAATCCCTTATGGATTTGAGTTACTGTAGCCCCTAAAGTATTGGTTCCACTGGGTTTTGAACCCAGGACCTTCTGCATGTAAAGCAGACATGATAACCTCTACACTATGGAAACATACACAAATGGATCATACTAGTAAAAGCACTACAAAATAACCTGCAAAGAACAAAGCTTTCAGATTTGTAGAAGTAAAGTTACAGGTAGCTTACATCCTGAAAACATTAACAAATCAATGAAGAATCCATTTTTAAAACAAATGATGAACAGCCTGAGATGACGGCCGTCAGATCTCTCGGCTAAAACTAAAACCAGACGTATGTTTCCTTAAACCTGCCAGTAATTAATACATCTTCTCTGTTCGTAGTTATCCTTGCAATTCGTTGTATTTTCCGCCATATTGAGTTTGACAGTGGTGCTGAATATATTCCTTGAGCACTGAAAGGTGCTGTGAGCCTACCAAGCACACTGGCTTCCCATTTACCTCTGTGAAGAAATAGGAACTGGTTTATTTGGACAAATAGGAATAGCAGTGCATTAAACTTTAGATAATGTTAAACATCTACAGAATAAAGCAAAATGGTTGAATTGTCGAATCTCAGCTAATAAGCTCTTTAAATGGTACAAGTACATATACCAAAAAAATAGCGGATAGACAAAATTGATCAACTTTAAGACTATTTAAAGATTTTTAAAGTCTAATATTTATAAAATTGAATTTAAAGCCATCAATGACCTGCAGTTACCCTGTCTGATATCAAACTTTTTCAATATGTGCTCTGCAGTGGGCTGTAGTGGGAGACACCTTCCCAGTGGGTTGCAAGTTTCAAAACTCCATTGTGTTCAGAGACAATACCTTCCTGAATAATCCAGATGATAAAAACCCCAGCTACAAGTTGGTATTATCGTACTGCTAACATACTACTACTACTTCTACTACCACTACTACTGCTAAGTCTGTTTGCCTTCAAAACATTCTGTTAAAGGAGCAGTGTGTAGGATTTAGTAGCATCTAGGGGTGAGGATTTCAGATTGCAACTAGTTGAAATTAAACTTCAGTGAGCCAAGCATGAACTTGTGCTTAGGATTCCTTCATTGTTCATTGTTCAGGAGGTTTTACAGGGACCTAAATTATCTGCAGACGTCTCTTCCTCTCTAAAACAAATGAACCAGGTGATTTAATCCAGTAAAAAAGCACAGAATAAAGCAGTTTCACATTACAAATCAGTGTTTCTCCGATGCCAACATTAAAAAGGCGAATGGCCCTATCTAGAGCCAGTGTTTGGTTTGTCCATCCATGGCGGACTCTTTGGACGAGGTCCTGCTCCCTATGTAGCTATAAACGGCTAATTTTAGGTAACAAAAACATAACAATTCTTAATTTCAGGTGATTACACACTAAAGAAAACACTTGTATTAAATTTCTGGCAATATATCCCCCTAAATCCTACACACTGGACCTTTAAAATTACCTGTCCCAAATATGTTTTAGTCCATAATTCATCAGTTTTAATAAAAGTCCCCTGCTCTAACATTGCTGTTTATTTCAGTACTAACATTATTGACACCTATAGGCTATTTGGCTAATGTAATGGGAATTTATCTGGTTATATAATGACTTTTTCCCCATCTTTAGCACTGAGTACGGCATCTATGAATCAAACTGTGGGCTCGACAACGTCTTCATGTCCTGGGGTCATGATGGTAAGAGATGGCATCATGTTCAGCCACACACAATCATCCACTATAACTTCTAAAAGAAGCAAATGTTTACTGCCATTTAAGTGCCTTGTTATCTACGATACTGCGGCTAAACTCTTGCGTTGTCATCTTCAGAGTATCTCTACAGAGTCATGAAGTTCAACAACAGCTCCATCCCAGAGGAGGTCAGAAAATCATTATTAAATGACTGTTATATTTGCAAAGCAAAAAAGGCGCCATTATGCTCTCTCCTTACCTGCAGTGCTCACAGTTATGGCTCTACTCGTTTCGTGTCTCTCCTCAGGGCTTGTACATGATTCGCTTCCACTCATTCTACCCCTGGCACTCCCACGATGACTACATGCACCTGTGCAACGACAAAGACCTGCGCATGCTGCCCTGGGTCCGAGAGTTCAAGTGAGCATCTTCCTCTCTCACGTGCATGTTATTTATCCTGCTCACTGCTTTGAACCTGACGCTGCATCTTCCGTCCTATCCACAGCAAATTTGACCTGTACACAAAGACCTCCGAGCTGCCTGACTTGGACAAGCTGAAGCCGTACTACCAGTCTCTCATTGACAAGTACTGTCCTGGAATACTGAAGTGGTGAAACAGACACTGAATTCAGCAGCAACACTATAAAGACACAGAGAGTGATTACATGATGTTGAGTACCTCAGAATGATTTGTGTTGGTGCTTTATAATAACACTAAAGCTGGATTTACTATCTCCTGTACGCACATATTAATTATTATACTGATTGTATATTGACAATTCAAGCTATCAAAACGACATATGAATCATGATTGTTACACCTTTTCAGATAAGAATTGACAGAGAAGCATTTCTATTTTATTGTACTTTAATATGTGATTTTAAAAAAACATTTTAAAAATTTTCTACACCAAACTGTGTGAAGTTTCATTTCTAACATCGACAGAAACAAAAGACGCATGAAAAAAGAAAGTGCAGAAATGTTTTAGTTCAGTACATACAGTAAGAGCCAAGAGACCACAGTAACAAAAATAAAATACTACAAGCACACACACAGACAGACACACACACACACACACACACACACACACACACACACACACACTCACCTGTATTTACGCACAAGTGCAACAGCGCACAACACAAACAGGGCACACAGTGTAACATATTTACTCTCGTAATGGGCAGAACTCTCTATTTTTTTTTAAACATGATTTGATCTGCGTGACCAGATTTCACTCCGAATGTTTGGAGTGTGAATGTCTGCTTGACTTCTCTGCTCTGCTCTGTGCGTGTGGTTCAACCTCGCCCTCGATTAAACAGCAACACAGACCTGCAGCTTGCCTCCACAGAGCAGAGGAGAGAGGTGGAGACAGCAGTGTGACCTGGTCGCTTTGTTTTAGTAGCGTCCCAATCTTGTGCCGTTGTTGACTGGGGGCTGCACACCACTACCCAAAGGCTGACACCAAGAAACGTCCCGACCAAACCAAAGTAAGAGGAATAAAGAAAATAAAGGCGAAGGGCAGGTTCTCTGCAGATACAGACACTGCCAAACACTGCTAGTGGGTCGTAAGTGATGATTGAGAGGGATTACTTTTGCATGAGTCGACATACTGTTTTGTTTAGTTTGTCTTTTTTGGTAAATCCTGCATAGTGTACCTTTAAGCTGTTGGTTTCTGATGTAGGCAACTGTCATATGAAACATGTACTGCAGTAAGGTGTAGGTGGGAGAAGGCAAAGACCGATTTTTCCATGATTGTCTGATCAGGAATTACAGATATACAAACGTCTTTGGTCATTGTGGAAACACTTTATGAAGGCAGGTGGTGAAAACAGTCTGCTACGGGTTTACCTGCAACTTTTCAAAACTGTACTCTGTACAAATCCTCCTCTTGTGCCTAGTCCTCCTCCTCGTCACCAACAGTCTCTTTCTCCTCTCCTTCACCCTCCTCCACCTCATCCTCACTGTCCTCTCCCTCTCCATCCCCCTCCTCCTCTACCTCTTCATCCACTGCCTGCTCTTTATCTAACTTCCCATCATGGTCTAAAGACTCGTCAGGCTGATTTTCTGTGTGATCCTTCTCAGCCGCATTATGAGGGTTTGGGGTCCTTTCTCTGTGTTTGTGCCTGTTCTGCAATCCCTGGAGCAGACACACGGCGGCGCTACAGGCAATGAGGGTCCAGATTAGTACGTGGGGAGGAACACCTTTGACCTGAGAGCGCACCCACCTCACCGCCTGGGCAACAGTGGTGTTGGAGATGCGACGTGAAGGCAATTTGTCCTACAGATAATGAAAGATGAATATTAATCAATATTCAGTAGATTAAAGAATGAAAAGGGACATTTCCTATGCACACCCTTCTTCTGTTCATTGAAACTTATTAAAATTTTCTGGTACAGGACATAAATCCTCCATACCAAACTCTCCAACTACAACAAGCAGAGCACACACCAAAACAATAACAGAAGATACACATTTTAGACAACAATTATACCTATCACTATTAAATATTATTAGTATTTCAAAAGTGGATCACACACTCTGCTGTGATATCATGTATCCTCTTGTTTTCCATTATTTCTAATGACATGTTTTTGAAATAAATGTACCTTGAGTCCATACTGGGTGAGCATGCTCTCCAGGAAGGTGTTGCCCAGGTGCACTATGGGATAGAATTCCTCATCATAGACCCTCCTCCACCACCGCTCTGGGAAGGAACTGCCAACAAAGACCAGCCGAACAGTAAATATCCTGATGTTTTAAGGACGTATATTTGCACAGGACTTCAAAATGCCCACCTAAACTTGCTTAACTAAAATGCATTTTTAAAATGGTGAAAAAACTGATGAAAATGTAACAAGTTGCGGAGTTTGCATGTTCACCCTGCGTCAGTGTGGGTTTTCTCCAGGTGCTCCGGCTTGCTCCCACAGTCCAAAGACATGCAGGTTAGTTGGTGACTCTAAATTGTCCGTAGGTGTGAATGTGAGCGTGAATGGTTGTCTGTCTCTATGTGTCAGCCCTGTGATAGTCTGGTGACCTGTCCAGGGTGTACCCCACCTCTCACCCAGTGTCAGCTGGGATAGGTTACAGCCCCCCATGGCCCCTAACAGGATAAGTGGTTACATAAAATGAATGAATGAATGAATGAATGATAACAGCTGTTTATTGAGTTACTGAATAAATACTGAGTGATTATCTTTCAGTGCACATGTTGTCTCAAAGCCAAGAATATTCTGACATCTTCAGTGTCTGTGAACACATTGAGACAGAGAAAGAGAGCACTGACCCGTCAGGCTTCGGTTCAGTAAACCAGTATCTGTAGCGGTGGGCTCGCAGGTAGGCAGGGGGCTGCTTGTGGAACGGATACTGTGACACATCGGTCTGGATCAGCTCTATCACTGCAGAATATAAAACAAAGCTTTCAGAGATCTGCTTGTCCTTAAACAACAACAACAAAAACATTGCCTTCTTCTCAATAACAATTTAACACTGAATCATTGAGGGAACAGAACATTTTCTGCACTGTGCTTTACAGGTTGAAACATTTCAGGATCTGTAGCCCGGTCCTAAATTGTGACAAGATTGGCTGAACATTTTATACATTAAAAAGTTCCACTGAGGTTTTTGAATGAAGCTTTCAATATCTGCCATCATTTATTATAACATCATCACCCTAAAAACAACAACAAAAAACCCTCAAACATCCTCAGTTTGAATTAAGTGATTCGTGGGATTATACAAGTTAGTGTTTTTACTATAACAGTGTTAGAATTTTTTTATTGTTGGTTATATAAATGTAAGGTGAGTGCCTCCCTTTGTGGGAGAGCAAACAGTGACCAACAACCACACTGAAAAAGTTGTCTTTAAAAGGCTTAATGCTAACAAATATGGATTGAAGCAGAACGTTTTGTCAGACAAAAACATGTTGTGAATTTTAAAGATGATTACATCTACATTTTTTTTTGATAAATTTTAACTTTTCAACAACACTATTAGGTTATTGAAATATTTGGATCACATGAGTTGAAAACAGACCCATGCAGCCACCACTGGATTTGAATTCTACAAATAGTTTACTACTAACAACTGGGCAGAAATAATAGGTTTAAACAGAATAAACAGACTTGAATGTCAACTTTATGAATGACGCTTCAAAGCATTTGATACAGCCCTATAATTACTGTAAACTCTTACTGTGTTTTCAATGAGTAAAAGCAGCACAGCAGTGCATGCATTGGTGTCTTTCTGAATGGTACCACTAGGGGGCACCAAAGATGTTTCAGATTCTACACACACGGCTTTATTAGTACAAACAGTGAGAAACAGCCATTTAAATAGTTCCTGACCAGAAAATAGTATAACCCAGTGATCCCAGGGCTGAATTATCTTTTTATCGCTCAGTCAGTGACGTCACAGAGGGTCTTTTCAATAAGCTGACAATGGAAAAGCAACTGCTCTCACTTTATTGTTTGTGTGTGTTGAGAAGTGAAACATCCTTTAAAGTTTCAACCAATAAAAAGCAGTGCAGAGGTTATTTTCTGCCCCACTTGATTCCGTATTTAATTGCAATTTAAGCAGATAAAATAGTGAAATAAAACACAGCAACAAAGTGAACTGTAGCACTGAGGGTTCTTACCATCTCTTTTGCCCTGCAGCAGTCTGTACATGAGGCTGGTGAACCATGGCGCCTGTGTGTGAGCCCCAAGGGCTGCGAACCACATTTGCCAGTCTAACCTGGGCTGGTGAGGCATCACCACGGCAGGAGATGCACTCATGTTGCCTGGTTTATACATAAACTCAATCTCCTAAAAGAAGAAAACAAATAGGAATAAATTACAGCGTGTCAGGACAGTCACTCTGCAAAATTATAATGAAATTGTTCATTACTGTCTCCACGGTATTATTGTACAGTTAGAGACTGTGCAAACAGGGAGCATCTTATACAGCACATTTAAATAAAATATAGCAGGGCAGATCCTGTTTAAACCATCGTCCATGATAACTTTTTTCTCTCACCGTCCACGAGACTCCATCGTTGCTCCCCTCGATGACGACCTCTGGCCGCCCACCGACCCCAGTCATCCTTCTGAACAGGCCGTATGAGTTGGCCAGCTGGAAGCGATCCGACAGCTCATAGGCACGACGCACTCCCGGCCACAACCTGGCATTGGAATCATACTCTATGTAAGTGAACGGCACCTGGAACAGACGGACAAAGGATCTAAATGATAGTGACCAGGTTTGAAGAAATATTGCTGATCAGTGAGGAGGGCATGACACATAAACTTTATGATGCATTTCTAATGGCACCCACCAGACTGACAGTGAACATAGCAGCGGTGGCGGCAGCAAACAGAGTCCACTGGACTGTTCCAAAAAACCTCTTCAGGAAACCAGAGACACATGCACACCTAGAAAAACATATTACATATGTTATTTTCACACAACATGCAACACAGAAATGCAAAAAACAACATAATCAAGCACACACAGAAACACACACACACACACACACACACACACACACACACACACACACGGAGAGTCCTACCTGAACATGGCTTTGACCATCTCCCAGGTGAGAGAGAGGACACCGATCCAGATACAGGGGATAGTGACAGTCTTTAGAAACTGGTTGAACTGGTGGTATGTAAAAGCTGCAAGGACAAAACATGGTAACAAAAACTGTGAAATACAAGTGTTTGTATACACACAAATGTGTAGACACACACACACCTGTCCTGGAGGAGATGCCTTTCTTCACTGTATCCACCTGCAGGTCAAAGCATATGATTGATCCGAAGATCAAGAGGGACCAGACTGCCAGCTCCACCAGGTAACACAGCCATGACTGCAGCTTGGAGTCTGACCAGCACAAAGAGAGAGCATCATGATACACTGGTAAGCTAGCTTCGGCAGACTGGAAAAACAACTCAGGTCTAAATACATACTTTAATGTGTGTGTCCCTCTGTAGGCAGGATTCAGGTGGGTTTTTCAGTTTAAAACATAGACTGTACAAAAGAAGCGGACGTAGCCACCGTGTCATCACCCATTGGTTTGTGGACTACTGTTTTGAAGCCTTGAATTTGGCATTTTGGCCGTTACCAGCCAGAAGTGACTATATTTGGATGAGAGGGCAGAGCTGTGGAGGATACACATTGCTACGCCTCTATCCTGATTAACAAGTCATCATGGTAGCCACTTGTCAATAACAAACGAGCAATGCCCCAAAGCATACCCTGCTTTAACGCCTATTTTACTCTACATGAGACCATAAATTACAAAACGAACATCATGCCGTGTTGAAGAAGACTTGAAACTAGCAGCTGAGACCATAAAGTCACTAGGAAAATGTATATCAAGCTAATAAATCAAGTAAGAAGTAGATTCATTTTCTCAATGATTTCTGTACCATCTGACATCTTTTGGCAGTCAGTGGAGTCGCCCTCTACTGGCCATTAAAAGAATAAAGGTTTAGGGGCTTCCATAGTGGCTTCACTTCTTAGACCCAGAGGCTACGTCCATCTCTTTTATACAGTCTGTGGTTTACAAATCAAAAACTTCTTCCAATCGCAGCTTGTTTACTGATTTTGTAGATGGGTGTACATGGGGTTAATATGCTGATGTACACTGTACAAAAATACTGACAGTGACACAACACTGAGCCTGTAGCTGTGCAAACCTACTTATCAGTTATGTATCTGGAGGATTACATACATTCTTTTTTATTCAAGCAAATCCTAAACTTTAAGACCTGGGAACAGTGATACTGACTTTCCTTTGTACAATAGCATATCCTGCATATGTACACAGCAGTTGAGTTTGTCGTACCATTGTTGCTGGTCTTGTCTGCCTTGCGTAGCCAGAAGTTCACATGCTGGTCGTCCAGAAGCGACAGACAGAGGGCGATAGTCAGCAGGTTGAAGAAATTGTAGTTGCCGGTCAAAATGATGAGCACCTGAAGCAACACCTACACAAGAAATAAAGACAATAATTCATTCTGTGGCACACAAGCAGGCAGTTATTTCAGAGGAGGGAAAGTTTTTTTTGCTAAAGCACAATGCTATACATATGTAACCTTCGCTATTTTTACTAATCGTAGATTTCAGAGCCTTGGGCTGCCCCTTGAAACTCAAAGATTAGAATCGTCAGTCAGAGACACCTCAGTCGACTGAGATTGCTTCAAGTCGAGCAGTTGTTCTTTGTCTTTTTGGCTGGTCAGTGTGCTGTGTAGTGTACTTCAGGACACACTTTGGTCCCAAGGTTTTGCTGCAGAGTGAGCGTTCTTGACTTTCATGATACTCTTTGGTACAGAAAGCTGCAGACATGATGCCCCTGGCTTTTATTTGATATTGAGTGTCTGCAAAAAAAAAGTGCACTTTTCTGATCCATCGTTAGTTCGCCCCCCGAGCCCCGTTCAAACTGTAAAACTTTATATGAATCCTCGAAAACTGTTATAAAATGGCAGAATCTGATTCGACTGCCATAATTCTGAGTCAGGTACAGCCCTACTTTCTACCAACCTGCAGGTAAAAAGCCCCAAGCCGGAGTCTGCGCAGTGGGCTGAAGAAAAGCAAGGGTACAGCAATCTCAATGACGAAGGTCCCCATCACACTCATCTTCTGCCACCACACCGGCAACTGGTGGGCAAACCAGGCCAGCGGAGTGGGGATACACTGAGTCTCATAGTGATACGTCAGAGCTGTGCAACAGACAGTGAAAAGGAAATTTAAGGAAATACAAAACTGTTAACATTTGAATGTGCTGATGTTAAAGTGAGTGAGGGATGTACCCTTAACACTTGCACACTATAATACACTTTAAAAAGGACCCAAAAACACTCTCCACCCTCCAGACTCTCTCTCACACACCTGTAAGGCCCCACCATGTGGGACAACGGGACGTGAGTTTCACAACACCAGAGGCAAACATGAGCCTGAAGAGCAGCCAGCGGATCAGCCAGAAGGTCACGCGATCGTGCTCTCTGACCCCCCGTGACCCTCTGATCAATGTCAGCGGGGCGACGAGGATACAGAGAAACCCCGTCTCCAGAAGCAAGTTGTCCCTGGACAGTGATGAGTGGAAAGAGGAACGCGAAATGAATGGAAAGAGTGACGAGACAGAGAGAATAAGAGAACCAGGGATGTCATTCTAGTATTGATGTTTACAGTGTTGTTGCACAGCAGCAGAAACAGATATCACTATGATGTCACAAACAGCGGACTGAGGATGACATAGATCTGTCTGCAAACTGCCAAAGCTATCTTGGAACCCTTTAACCAGCTGTTATTAATAACACTACTGTGTTAATTACAGAAAAATAAATATAAAGACACACAAATCATCACTCACCACTGGAAGTAGAGAAAAACTTGGCCCACCTAAAATGACAAACAAACACAGCCAGTGAGAGAAGGGACACCGTGACAGCATCTACAGCAACCTGTGTAAGAAAACTGCCGGTTGATGCTTTAAACTCACCTGGTACATGGACAGGTACAAAGCCCAAAGGCAGAAAAACACCACACTGTCTCTGAAAGCCTCCACCAGCGTGGCGGCGAGGCTCAGCGCAGCACCTACAAGACACAGCAGCTCCATGGCAGTGTGCGTGTCCAGGCTGAGCTGAGGTCCCAGCCACAGCAGGGTGGGAGAGGCCAGCAGCTGCTCCCAGAGAGACTTACCGCTGTATCGCAGCTGCCAACGGGCAGGCAACAGCCCATTGTTACCATAGAGACCTGGAAAAAGACATTAACATGGGAAGTGATCATGTAAATTAACATAAACAGCATTTGAGTTACTTTATTTGTGACTACTAGTGATTTCTTGTGCACTGTATGGAAGCATCTGCATTTAGGCATGTAGACAGGGTCATGAAGACCTGCTGAAGTTCAAACTGGCCGTCAGAATGGGGAAGAAAGGTGATTTAAGTGACTTTGAAAGTGACATGGTTTTTGGTGCCACACAGGCTGGTCTAAGTATTTCAGAAACTGCTGATCTACTGGGATTTTCACACACAACCATCTCTAGGGTTTACAGAGGATGGTCTGAAAAAGAGAAACTATCCAGTGAACAGCAGTTCTCTGGGTGAAAATGCCTTGTAGATGCCAGAGGTCAGAGGAGAATGGCCAGACTAGTTCAAGATGATAGAAATGCAACAACCAAGGTATACGATAAGATAAGATAAGATAAGATAAGATAAGATAAGATAAGATAAGATAAGATAAACTTTATTGTCCCACAAGTAGGACATTTGTCCTGGGCTTGTTCACCCATGCTGCAGCCACAAAAGCATTCAGTTCCATAAGAACATACAAACAGACATCAACAGACAATCAGAAGCTAGAAAAAGTGCCTCACACATGCATGATCACAAAAGATCACAAAGGAATAAGATAGAAAATAAAATGTATAAATATATACAGACAATTTAGAAACAGTAGCCTTTATAGTGCAGAAGTGTGCAAAAGTTGAGAGCATCCCGGCCTTGAATGCCACTAATGAAGAACAAAAACAAAAACAATGACCTTTACATGCTACTATTTAAGAGCTTGATGGACATCGGGACAAAAGAATGCAGAAGACCATCTCTTAACGAACAACATGTCAATCCTTGAAGCAGCCATCCTGCTTTGTATCAACGGTTCAGGCTGGTGGTGGTGGTGTAATGGTGTGGGGGATATTTTCTTGGCACACTTTGGGCCCCTTAGTACCAACTGAGCATGGTTTAAACACCACAGCCTACCTGAGTATTGTTGCTGACCGTGTCCATCCCTTTATGACCACAGTGTACCCATCTTCTGATGGCTACTTCCAGCAGGATAACGCACCATGTCACAAGGCTCATCTCAAACTGGTTTCTTGAACATGACAATGAGTTCACTGTACTCCAATGGCCTCCACAGTCACCAGATCTCAATCCAATAGAGCACCTTTGGGATGTGCAGCCGACAAATCTGCAGCGACTGTGTGATGCTATCATGTCGATATGGACCAAAATCTCTGAAGAGTGTTTCCAGCACCTTGTTGAATCTGTGCCACCAAGAATTAAGGCAGTTCTGAAGGCAAAAGGGGTCCAACCTGGTACTAGCAAGGTGTACCTAATAAAGTGGCCAATGAGTGTGTAAGTCAGTAAATCCGTCAGTAGATACCAGTGATACTCAACTCACAACCAGTGAGCCAAATCTGGCCTGCTCTAGAGTGCTGGGTGGCCTGCCGACCCTTTCTAATTCACAGTGACAATAAAATGATGCACACTGGGAATTTAGCCTATGTGGACTTTGAATATAATATAAAATATATATATATATATTTTTTAAAGTGCCAGGGGAGGGTCCCCCAGGCCTCTAGACCAGTGGTTCTCAAATAATGTGCTGCGATTTATTTATTTATTATTTTTTATTATTTATTCATGGGCCTACACAAAAAGTTATACATTTATTTTTAACTGACTGTATCAGTATGTTGTGTACACCCATTTCTTAACAAAGGGCCCTGGTCTCCAAGTGTTTTGCAAATGTGCCCTCCCAAGCAAAGCAAGGTGAGTATCCCTGATATAGATTATCGTCAGGATCCTCAGCCAGCTAGAAATATTGAAAGGCAGCTTCATAGAATGAAAAACACTTATTCTATCTACTTGTTTTCTTATTCTGCCTTTATGTCAGTGGACCTATCAGTACTATAGTACAGTCAGTGATACTCAACTCACAACCTGGGAGACAAATCTGGCCCTCAACAGGATGTTGGATGGCCCACTGACCCAGTAAGTAAGTAAGGTGCCAATGTTCTTTAAAAAAGCATCAAAATAGAGCTTGTTTAGACATGCATTTTTTTTTAAATTTTTTTCTTTTAGAAGTGCCTGGGGAGGATTCCCTGGCCCTCTACAGTCTAGAGTCTAGAGTCTAGACAGAGTTTTGGGCTCAGCCCTGAATATCCTCAAATGCCTGAAACGCCCCTGTGTACACCTGGCCTCATTTTTGCATCATTTATTCATTTTATCTACTAAATATTGTTCGTGTTTGTTTATTAAAGTGTCCCAGGGGAACGCAAAATGAGCAACCCTGATATCAGACAAACATAAATATTTAAGTATAATTCATTTCAAAGGGCGTGTAAAGTACTTGGGAAGTATGCTTTATAGTTTGTTGGCATCTAGTGTCTGCATTTGCATTATATTGAATATATTCTGCAGATTCCAAGTTTAAAAAAATCAGTATAAAGTGTTGAAAATGCATTTTTGAAATAGCTTTAAATAAACTGAAAATGCACTGTGGAAATATGCAGTGGAAATATCTGCTTGACACTGTGAAAAAGTACCCCCAAACATATTTCCTTAGACACATGGGCGTGGGCTGGGCTACTAGAATAAAGCTGTGATAAAAACAACGGGTTTATGGGTACTGTAGTACAATATATTATTATAGCCTGTGTGTATTTTAAGAGGCGAATGAGTGTCTTTGAGCAGCTGTTAGCTCCTAAAGTTAGCCGGGAGCAGGTAAACCTTTGTGCCCGCAGCCCACAGAAACTTCTCCACCACAGGAAGACACACCGCCAAGTCCCCGGCTAACACGCTAACACACACAGTGAGTGAAGTTAGCTAGCTTCCACTCAGACAGTTAGACAGCTGAAGAGTCTCACCTGGTATCTGCACATACAGCGACACGAAAGCGACTAGGTAGATGACCGCCATGCTCCAGAGGAACATGCGCCGCGGCTGGATGATTTCCGCCATGTCTGGGCCGAGCTGCTGGATGGGACGACCGCTGCTTTCACCGCCGAGGTGCCGCTGTCTGCTCCGGTAGCAGGACGGGAAGCAGGGAGCGAGATTCCACTGATGCTAGCCTCGGGACACGTAGCGATGAGCGGCTGATGAGAAGTTCGCCCGCGCGACCACAGGGTGTCGCTGCAGTTCACTTGAACGTTATGATGCATTCAGGTTCCATCGGATTAAACAGAGTAGTCTTTAAATGTAGGTAACCCGAAGTCTTGTTAGTTGCAGCCCCACTATATATCAAACATATTGGGTTAATAAGGAGTTCATCGTTAAGTTTCTATTGTATGGTCACTCGTGGTCCATATACAGCTGACATAACATAAATTAACCGACTGTAAAGTTGCACACAGTGATTTAACATTTAGATTTAAGTTTGTTTTAGATTTAGACTTAATATTTAGATTTAATATTTAGACTTAACATTTAGATTAAGATTGAATAAATAACATTTAGATTAAGATTTAATATTTACATTTAGAGGTAATATTTAGACTCAACATTTAGATTTAATTTTTAGATTTAACAATTAGATTAAGATTAAATAAATAACATTTAGATAAAGATTTAATATTTACATTTAGACGTAATATTTAGACTCAACATTTAGATTTAATTTTTAGATTTAATATTTAGACTTAACACATAGATTTAATATTTAGACTCAACGTTTAGATTTAATTTTTAGACTTAAGATAGATTTAATGAGATTTAATATTTAGACTAAATATTTACATTTAATAATTAGACTTAACATTTAGACTAAGATTTAATATTTACATTTAGATGTAATATTTAGACTCAACATTTAGATTTAATATTTAGATTTAACACTTAGATTAGGATTTACTTAACATTTAGATTTAACACATTTAGATGATTTATATATAACATTTAGATTAAGATTTTGTATTTAGACTTAACATTTAGATTAAGATTTTGTATTTAGATTTAACATTTAGATTAAGATTTAACACGTTTAGATGATTTATATATACCATTTAGATTAAGATTTAATGTTTGGACTTAACATTTAGATCTAACAAATTGAGATTTAATTCTTATATTTAACACAGATCAAGATATAATATTCACTTGTAACATTTAGATTTAACATTTACATTTTGATTAAATGTTTAGATTAAGCAGCCATTCTATTCATTTATTTTTTTAATATTAAAAGGTAATCATGGAAAAGTTCACAAATAATGCTGTAAATCTGGTAAAGGTGATTTTAAAAAAAATAATTCACATCACTTTTTTTAAACATTGTAGCTAAATGTAGCGAAATGTTGATGTAAATTTCAGTGTGTGTCACTTTACAATAAGCGCTCCATAGTGAATAGCATAGTATATCAATTTCAACGTCATCCCTGAGATTAAAGAAGAGTACGTTCTCTTGACAAACAGATGCACCTTTGTTTGACTGAGTTTATTGTGCAAGACTTACCAGGCAAGCATACAGATTCATGGCAATAAAAAGTAGGTCTGCATGCTGCTAGTCAGAGAGCCAAAGCATCTAAGTATGTACATTCAAGTTTTAGACACAGACATATGAAACTGATCACACAAATAGATTAGAGTATCAATAATTCTCTAACACAGTGACTCAGAACATCAGGGATTCATTGCACAGGCGAAATAAGCTGTAGTCCTCATAAACTTTACATTACAAAAATACTAAAATCTGATAGAGAACATTTACACTTCATTTTCAGGTGGCACCTACACCAGAAGTTATGTTTTTTTCTCCAGCATTAGACATAAATGTTGGACAGATCAGTAGCAGTAGAAGTATTCAGAACATGTGATGAAGCTTGACAAAAGTGTGTGGAATATGACACTGACAGCATCAACGAGAGGAACTGATCCTGGAGCTGTGAGTGAAGCAAGAGTGGCCTCAGTGCACAAAATTACCTCACTTTATCCTATGAAACATCCCTGGTGCTAAACCCCAAAGGGCCACATTATACCCATCACCATTTGCCCTCTCACTCCTGATGTAAGTGTATAAAAAGCATACACATTTTGACCATTTTTAGATGAAGCAATAAAAATTCTAGTAGTTTTAATTTATAAAATAGTCACTGGAATACACGGTAATGGCTGTTTTTAAAGAAAAATCCATGCGATACAAAAATCTGTGCATATGCCTGTAATCCTGGCCTGTTTTTTTTAAATCATTATCATAGATGACATAATTTTTGACACTTAATGGAGAAATCTGATTACCTGTAGGATACTGCCTGTGAGCAATACTGAAACAGCGGTTAGGAAGATTATATATCAACAAAATCTAATTGAGACAATAAAACTGGACATGAAGTATAAAGTAGATATTTATAACCGAATGGCATCACAGGGTCATCTGGGTTGTTTCTAGCATCAACGTTTCCATTCTTGTGTGAATTTTCTATTTTGAGCATCAGCACCGGCTTTGCTGAATTCTAAATACTCGCGTTGTTTGACACAGTCACCACATGGCCACTATGAAATGAACAGATGGGCCTTTAATCTGCAAGTTACTCACAGCAGAGTCAAACACCGATTGAGAATCTGACTGTTTTTAAATTATCTGGTGGTATGCAACTGTGTCCCGTTTGGCATTGGCCATGTAATGACTCCTCCTGTGAGCTGTGGATGGACAAATTAGTCATAGCTGCCTCGAGCGTCACTTGTGCCCACACACGAAGGCATGGCCGACATACTGTAAAACTTTGGGTGACCCCAATTTGGACGGATCTAACACACAGGCAACATTTAATGCAGAGGGGTCCTTTGGTTGTTTTGAAACACTCACATTACTGAAAGAGTTATATTAGTGTCTCCTGCACAGATGTTGTCTTTAAACATAAAGAAACATCCTTCCTTCACACCCATATTAATCCAGACTGCATGTTTGTCAGTGTGCATGAGTACTTGTTCTTTATTACCTGTATCCAAACCTTTGGATCTTTTACAGAGTTTTAAGGCAGACATAAATGACTCATATTTGGACGGCTAGACTCAGAGAGTGTGTTCACTCAGACGGTCTCTGTGTCTTTGTGTGTCACGTAGCACCGTCTGTTGCACTAGTGCAGGTCTGTCCGATAGTTGTTGCTGAGGAGGTGAGCTCGGGGTCCGTTTCCCTGACGCAGATGACGGCATCGCCACTCACATTAATGAGACACTGAGCCTGGAGGAGGAACAAAGACAGCAAGATTATAATAACACCAATAACTGAGATCAAAGGATGCAGAGATTAGTTTATTGTGTATCATGTATAAATGGACTGTAACAGGTAAATACTTAAAGTGTGTTTGTGAGTACCTGGTTCTTGTTTGGATTTTCCATTAGCACACACTCTTTCATGCTATAGGACACCACTGCGTTGCCACCCAGGGCTGCTACATGGGCTCGAACCATCGCGAACACCTCTGCTATGAATGAATGGAGGAAGCCACTGACGCCGCCTTCCTGTAGAAAAAAAAACATACATTTCATGTGTACAGCTATGTCTACACAATAACCCAGTGGTTCTCAAACTTTTTCAAATCGGTGTACCCCCATTTGAAAAAGAGCCTATATAAAGAGGTACAATACAGTACTGCACCAACAGTGTCTGATTTAATAAACAACAACCTTGAAACTAAAAACATTGGTCTGTCTGGTCGGTCTGGGGGATGATAAGCACAGCTACGCCTGATTGCAAGTCCATGTGGTAGCGATATGTCAATCACAAGGTAGCCACGTCCCAAAGCATACTGTACTTTATCATCTGTTTTACTTCATTTTCAAAATTAACATCATGCTGTGTTGAAGACGACTTGAAACTAGCAATTGAGAACATAAACTCATTAAGAAAATACATGAAGGAAGAAGTCGGGTCATTTTTTCATAGTCCTTTTTACAATCAGAATCCTTTTTGCAACCAGTGGAGTCGCCCCCTGTTGGCCGTTAGAAAGAATGCACATTTATGGCACTTGAGCATCAGCTTCACTTTTCAGACCCCGAGGCTGTTCACTTATTTTGGTCTACACTTTCATATGACTCTTGGGCCTGTGCATGTGTGCTTGCAGTCATACCTCTCGTAATGATGTTGTCTCTCTGATAAAAAACATGTTGATGATCCCAAGGTACTTTATGATGCGTGTCCCAGGGAGGAAGGAGAGCGGCGTCATCTTCACCACGGTGACCGAACTGCCCCCTAACGAGCGGTTGGAGCGCAGCGAGCGGGATCGTCCCTCAGGCACGGGACTTGATCGCTCCAAAGATGAGACTGCAGGTTGAGAGAGAGCAGGCAGAATTCCAAAAGAAGGAGATGTGAAAAGAAAACAAGAGGAGGGGAGGAGGAAAAAAAAGAGCAAAGGGAATGGAGATACCAGAAAACACTCAAAATAATGGAAAAATAAAAGCAGATATGAACTTTAAAGCAGAAAGAAATGTGGAATGTGAAATGTACGTGCAAAAAAATGCAGTCCTGTTAGCGTTTTTCACAGCAGGGGTGACGTGTGTATTTGTCTGTGAGTATGTCAGTTGTCTGTGTGTGTTAGAGACATGTGGGACTTGACATGCAGTGGTGTGGATGTGTGGTGCCAAGACAATCACTTGGAAAGCGTGTGCTGCCATGCAGTTGAAGCAAACAGACAAGACAGTTAAACAGTGTCTGCAGACAGACAGACAGACCTGGGCACAGCTGTGTATGTTTTACAAGTGTGAATACAGCATTTGCAGTACAGTGACGTACATGAGAGAATATTTATCTGTTTGCATTTGTGAAAGAGGCTTGAGAAATGGAGACGGACAGAGAGACAGCTATGAGCTGAGCTGAGCTGGGCACATGTACACGAGCCAGAGTGTGAAAGATGCTCCATCGTCTTACTGCAAAATTTTACCTGACGTGGCTTACATCCATCAAACCAGGAACCTTCAGAGCCACACATTAGATTGCAGTTTACTTACTGTGCACAGGACTGAAAATCATACCAGATCTTGCAGAAAAGCACCCTCACCCACTCCCCCCCACCTTGTTCTCACATTGTATGTGCTCAAATTTGTATGCGTACAGCACATCCGCAAATCATGTCATGTCTTCTCGGCTTAAGTACATTCACTAATGCAAAGGCAGAGAAAAATCAAAAGAAATTCTTCTAGTAATTGTCATCAAAGTGTGGCAACACTTCAAAGCCTTACAGATGTAGACAAGTACAAGCACGCTGATGCAAAAAAATGTGACTTTCTATTAATTTCTCAGCATGGTTGCCGGGGCTACAGGCATTTCAAAGCCAAGCTTCTGATTGTGGATCCCTCTGAGGGGCGGTGCTTCAACGTTCACACTCTAGCTGAAAAAGCTGGTGCTTGATTTACGATGCTCCGCCCCCCAGCGGCATGCATGGAGGGGTGTGTGTGTGTATGCGAGCACGTACGTGTATGCGTGTGTTTGTGTGTGATTGCTTGTGAAACTGTGTTCTGTATTTGTGAGTATGATCACCGGGGTGTGCTAGAGACTGTGTCCTCCTACTTGTCTTAACTGATCCTCGTCTTATGGTGTGAGCTTTCAGCCTAAGCAGCTCTAGCCAGGTGCTGCATCTGTCTGCAAAGGAACCGTAATCAACGGAGGCAGCTGGAGAGAACACACACACACACACACACACACACACACACACACACACGCAGCCCACACCCAAACATACACAAACGCAACAACAACGTCAACAAGAGAAAAAAAAGACACAAAAAACGAAAAGAAAAGAACAAAAGTGGATGAGGTTCGGGAGTGGTGCAGGATAACTGTCCGAGACAAAAGGATGAAAAGTCAAAACAGGGCAGTATAGTTGTTTTGGTAGCAGGGAGAGATGGTCGAGGGGAAGGGGGCTCACCTCTGGATGACACGTTGGTACTCTCTGGGACACCTGTCACACACACACACACACACACACACACACACACACACACACACACACACACACACATCAAAGTCTACCTTTGTACTAGGCAGGGAGCGAAAAGAGCTCAGGATCAATCCCTTGCCCTTGCCACAAGGCTTACACAGCATGTGTTACTTAGCTTTCACCTCCCAATCTGTAACGCTCCATCTATAGTCAGTGCTTGCTATAGATGGAGCTAGCTGCTTGCTTTTGTCACTGTTTATTTCATGTGAACAAAAAGTAAGCCATGCTGCTTTAGGAGCATGGCGCCTCATCTAGCCAACGTCACACGGTCATCTAAGTCCACATCAAAACAGAACACACGGGGCTATGACACGTCAGCGTTTATTTACCTGGTGAACGAACCATAACCAGCTGATTTTGGCAGAGTTTTGCAGCTGGGGTGAGTAAAGAGACTGTACCTAAAGTTGTTAGTGGAGGAGATGGGCAATGTCTGTTAGTGAAGCAGGGCTGAGGAGGAGGTCGGGGAGGAATAAAAAATAAAAAACATTTTTTAAAGGCTACCTGAGATTTTGGATGATGGCTGAATGTTGGTGGATGATGGGTCTGCACATAACTCCAAGGGAAACTGCAGCTGTTCTTCAGTCTCAATAACTCCTGAAAAGAAGCAGGTAGAATCACTCAGGTGCTTTAGCACTCAGGCGCTTTAACAGAAATGATGCTTCTTAAATCTGCTACACTGTTTAGAGTATCGTGGTCTTAAAAGGAGAGTTCTGTTTTCCTGCTTCACTGAGACAAACTCTTAAAAGCCTTTTTATGTTTCTGCAAGCAGTTTCGTGGTTTGTTAAATATTCATATTAGCCTTATCTCGGCTCCGAAGCTGCATGACTGTGAGATCAAGTAGCAGCTCCACTCAGAGATACAGCTTTTAAATTGTCTAAAGATACAGTAGAAGACATCAATAATTGGACAAGCAACAAAGAGGACACATTAAACCCAACTTCTAATTTACCTCCTGTTCACAAGCACCTACACTGGATGAATATAAATGTAGTTTTATACTATGGTGCAATAAAAATGTATTAAAACCTCAGTGCTATCAAAGATGTGACTCCCTACGTTTGAGCAGAGCTACAACTGAAGACACAAATCCAGAAACTGAGCAAAGCTATGATGAAGAAATGAATGACTGCCCGCCTTTGGGGAAGCAGAAAACATTAAAAACTTCCAACAGGATCATAAATAATCTCTTGAACCTAACAGACCTCTGGTGGCGGGCTTGTCTGGCTTTTCCTGAGTCTGGTCTTTGTCAAACGTCATAGCAACCGCTGTCACTGTGACCTGGGAGGCAGACAGACAAAGGTAAAGTAACAGATACAAGAAGCACTTTAATCTGATTGATCAGTTCTGATTTTTTTTTGCAGTTTTACAAATCAGAGGGGGCCTGAAACCACTTACCTGTATGAGTTCTTCTTCTGGCACTGCTACAGTAAAGTTGAGGTGACACAAACAGCAGGGGATCATGCAGCGCAACTTGAAGTAAAAACTCTGAAACGATCACATCAAATTGTCTTGTCACTCAAGTACTGTTATAAACAGTGTGTAACATGCATATTAGAAGTGATAAACATGGCACCACACACGGTGTGGCTGATCAATAATGGTTTTCTTACCTTTAGCAGATTCTCACACAAGTCAGTGAAGATTTTGTTCAAGCCTTGGTTGGTGAGATTGGCATGACTCAACCTAAAGACCCTCACTGATGTAAACATCTGCAAGACAGTAACAAATACACATAGTATTGATTAACAACAAAGACAAAGGGGCTGAATCTAACTAAAATGGAAGTAGTCTCTGTCTGTCTGTTTTTCTTTTTTCTCAGCACCCGTTCATCTGATGAACTTAACCTAAAGGAATGCTGTGTTGAGTGCAAGCTCTTCAGAGCTACACAACATATTTATCAGTAGTGCGTAATGTACACACTGTATAGTGTATGGAGAGTGGACCAAGCTGTTAAATGGCCAAACAGCATGTTGGGTACAGCTCACTCCCCATCGCTTCTTACAGTACAACCCCAACTCCAGAAAAAGTTGGGCCACTGTAAAATGTAAATTAAAACAGAATGCAATGATTTTCAATTTTTTTTTTGACTTATGTTCAATTGAATAGAGTACAAATATAAGATTTTCAAACTGATGAACTCATTCACATTCTGAATTGTATGCCTGCGAAATGTTACAAAAAAGTTGGGACAGAGGCAACAAAAGAAAGCTGTGAAATGTAGAAAAAACACTTAACATTCCACAAGTAAACAGGTTAATTGGTTATTGGGCCCGAGCTCATCTAACATGGACTGACACACAGTGGAAAGTGTGCTGTTGTCTGACGACTCCACATTTCAAACTGTCTCTGGAAATCATGGATGTCCTGTCGTCCCGCCTAAAGAGAAAAGGGACCATCCAGATTTTTTTCCAGCTCAAAACAGCATCTGTGATGGTATCGGGCTGTGTTAGTGCCCATGGAATGGCTAACTTGCATATCTGTAAAGACACAATGAAGACTGAATGGTACATACAAGATTTGGAGCACTATATGCTGCAAACGAGATGGCATCTTTTTCAGGGATGTCCCTGCTTATTCCAGCAACACAATGCTAAATCACTTTCTGCACTCCTTTACAGCGTGGCTTCACAGTAAAAGAGCGTGGGTACTAGACTGGCCTCTCTGCAGTCCAGACCTGTCTCGCACTGAAAACGTGTGGCCCGTTATGGTGCCCAAAATGCAGTAATGAAGACCCTGGACTGTTGAGCAACTGAAGTCATGTATCAAGCAAGGATGGGAAAGAATTTCACTTTCAAAACTTAATGAATTAGTGTCCTCAGTTCCCAACTCTTACTGGATGTTAAAAATATAAAGTTTATGTGTTTGAGTACTAACTCTTGTCTTTGGACTGTGTTCAATTGAATATAGGTCAAAAAGAATTTGCATACCATTGTATTCTGTTTTTATGTTTTACACAGCGTCCCAACTTTTTTGGAATTGGGGTTGTGCATTCAAAAACAGATAAAGGAGGAGAGACCAGCGATGTTACATCATAGCACACTCAAACATTTTAAACATGCAGTGATGTAACTTCTGGAGTGAATGCTTTTGTTCCTGGAAAAAGCCTGGTCCCAAATGGCTAGCTGTTAGCAGATGACGCATACAACAAGTTGCTAAGGGACACAACTATGTCATGGCAGGTGTACTGCTTGGGAACCAAGGAAGTGCAGTGCTGAGTGTGAAGTTGTTTGGATGAGAGGTTCTCGAGAAAGCTGCAGCAATACCAGAGGACAAGCAATCTCCCTTTCTGAACAAGAACTGCACTAGTTTCCTAAAGGACAGTAATTTGCTATGATATGTTCAAATTGTAGTTTTGCTGGAAATGTAGATGCATCTACTGATTGAAAAAAAGCAAATACGTGCATAAAAAGGCCTCTGAAATTGTGAAGATAACGGAAGCTTTGGTGTATTATGACGAGTTACCTGAACTCCTGAAGTCCAGTTGTAAATCCCAGGCATGACCTCAGTGTTGCAGCTGTAGAAGCCTAAAACATTAAAGTGGAAACAGCAACATGGATGATGAAGCAGAGACATAATGACATTAGTTAGAGCCTCAGCCCAATCAGGAGATAACTGTTTGTGCTCAGGATGTGCAGTGCATGATGATACACTGTAATGACTGTGGAATTACTAGATAGAGGATACCTGTGGGGGTTGGAGCATCAGTAAGGAGGGAGTGGATGTCCTCCACAGCATCAGTGTCATCAATCTGTGGGAATGACTGCAAATGGTTACACTTATCCATAGACATAGTTATCTATATTTGCACATACATGTATTTTTAATAGGTACACACCTCCAGGACAAAGGCATCCTTCTTGCCGTGGGAGAGATCCAGTTCTGACAGTTCGTCTGAGCTCTCTGAGTGCGAGCGGAAAAGTCTGGATCGTTGCCTCGGCTCAGGAATCGGGGAACCCACCACTTCTTCTGTCAGCTCCTGTAAGCAAGAGGGACACAAAACCTGAGCAAACGGGAAGGGAAAGTAAACACCAGAGCACCACAGCAGCCCACATCTGCATTGCACATCTGCCCAAACTGTAAAGCTAGTAGAAGTCTATGTTAATGACACACAACATGCTCACACTCACTCAAGTACCCAATGAGCTGTACCATTGCACACACGCACGCACACACACACACACACACATGGCTGGTGTTAATTTAAATATGGATCTGGAAGAGTAAGAAGTGGCGCGCGCGCACACACACACACACACACACCATGAAAACATACACAGGTGAGAGTGTGAATGGGCAGGGTAGATGGCCGTAATACAAGTAGATTAACACAGATTCGAGTCTGCAGTGGGTTGCCCTCGAGTTGAATCTGGAGTGGGTTACACGTCTACCTGCTCGCAAACGTCCCCAGTTAAGAGCAGTTGCATAGTTAAAGTAAAAGTGGTGTAGTATTGTGATTAATAGTGAAATATTTGTCATGCTTTGCTGTGTCTCACAGCTGAAAGTTGCCGTGCTCAGTACCATGTTTATGCCGCAGAACACGTCAGGGTCCAGGGCAAATAATTTCTTTAATGACCAGAGAGAGACAAGAGGGGTAAGTTTATCATGATTCACGAAGAACAGACTATATAAGATGCATGATTACGTACATGATTTTAACACAAGAAACAAGAAAAAGAATTATACTCACAATAATGGAAAAAGATCAGCACGACATGTATATGTTTGTGTACAAAAATCATTATGCTTACTATGTAAACTAAAACCTTATTAACTTGATATAACACCCTATGTGACAGGCACAAATCTTAAGTATTTAATAGGGCTGCACAATATATGGTTCAACCATAAACACATTGTGAAAGACTGCCATATTGTATTCATGGGTTTTTTGAGTTAGTTAAAAGAGAAAATCAGCAAAAACTGCACTTAAATTTGTTTAATACAAAAAATGACGGAATTAGGGGCGTGCCTTATCATCTCGTTCACGATAATACTGGTGTAATTTTAAATATATGAAAAATTCACATCCTGATACTCGCAATATTTCGACTTGTTGACATATTGACGTCATGCTGTTACCCATGGCAACAACAAGCATAGCTAGAGGGCGAAATTATTACTGACTCTGCGGTGGTTCCAAAAAGAGGAGCAGCTTCAGTAGTGTGGAATAAACTGTGGTATCCCGAATGTTTTATGAACAGCCACAGACTTCTCAGACTCTTTTTTCGTGAGTTACCGCTCAGAGGGAACTCCTTCAGCGGCTCCTCTGGCAGCAGCACATCATCTCTCCCTCTCCTTTATCGCCATGCGCACACAGGAGTTGCTGTTGTCGAGTGAGTTTGTCATAAACCTTTGGTAATGTAAACTACCGTGACGCTCGTGGCTCAACAGAAAAAACTACAGATATGTGAATGTGCAATAGTCATCGTAGCATGACAGCCTGTCACAGGTTACAACGTGATGATTAGAGGAGAAATGGGAGAGCATAAAGGTCCAGGTGGGAAAAAAACAAACAAACAAAAAAAAAAACTTAATCATTCAGGATTTTGCTGAAAGAGATGGAAATCGCCTGTTGATTTATAAATATAGATCCCATGGTACTTTTTTTGTATTTGGGAGCTGTTTAAATGTGTAATTCGTGGAGGAGTTTATTTTGTTGTACTACTAATATTGCAGACAGAATCCGAATCTGTCATATCGTCAAGAATATAATTTTTGCAAAATACCCTGAAATACTGTGATATGATTTTAGGGCCATATTGCCCACCCCCATCGGAAATAATATTTTCTAATTCAACAAGCAGTTTGTTGTATTTAAGGAGTATACCAAAAGCAGCAGAAAGGCAGAACTGAGTAAACTTTACTACCTGTAAATTAATGCAACTATTACTGTCATCATATTGTGCAGCCCTAGTTTTTAATGGCCATAAACTGTAGATATTATTCCGATATCTGACTTGAAAGCCCTATGACGCAGGTAAATCAATGATATTCCATGATTTATAAGGGTAAATGCAAAATTCCAAAACATCTGAACCATATTTAAAACATTCTGGTTGAAACATTTGTTCCAAAAGCTTTCTATTTACATTATCTATATTTTGGGATAACACCCACATGACACTCTGGCTCCTGTTGTGTAGAACACTACTAAGCAGTGAAACTCTGACATACTAGGGGAGAATTTGTAGACCTAAACACAAAGCTTATCTACCATAGATTAATTTACTGTCCATGCATGCGTTGTGTGTCTCACCGGAGGGTTTATTTGGTAGAGCTCTTTGTTCCTGGCTATGGTGTCGTTGATCCTTTTCTGGATAGTAAGGATGTGGTGCTCATTGCTCAGGTCACCAGGAGTCTTCCCCGCAATCTGGATGCCACCTGGTGCCGGCAGGGCTGTCAGGTACACTCCTGTAGCAGACTGAACACACACACACATTTTAAGGACAGTGTTGCAGCAAACACATGTATGGCTGATGAAGTTGTTAACCTAAAATGTTGACGTACAGCCAGACCCAAGAGCATGTTCTCTCCGATACTGATCTGTATGTGTAGGCCAAACAGAGCATTCATGCTCCGCAGCTTCAGCTTGTTCATCAGCTGCGTGTGCAGCTCGTACTCCATGAAAGGCAGCAGGTTGGAGATGGCCGTCGCGTTCACTTCACCCTGGGCCTTCTTTTTCAGACGACACAGTCTAGAAGACAATTAACACTGGCGTTAACTCACTTTGATCAATGTCTTTGATGTGGGGCTCTATTCTGGGATGTGTGTTGTTGCGCCTACAAGGGAAATATTTTCAGACAATACAGATGTGATTGCTGAATCAAAGTGATTTTCCCCCGGCTTTTTAAAAAATTCTCCCTTATGTACTACATTCACTGCACTAAAACTTACCTATATTGGTGTATAAATTGTGTTACAGTTGCTTGAAATATTGTTGCTGGTATTGATCTTAGTGCTGAATTTCTTTATAGTCTGACACCGTGTGTTTCTTCTCAGTGTTGGCTGGTTAACTGCGAGGTGTTTTACCTGGCTTGGATAAGGCAGCCCTTCCCAGTGACTGCTGCTTCTGATGGCAGGTCAATTGTTGTGAACAGCACATCAGGAACCTTGAAAAAAACATAACAATCACCATGACTTTCTTACACTGAACAAACACATGTTTAACTTGTAGGAGACTTTGATTGATGTAAACAAGAAAGCATATTTGAGACCTTCTGACGCCTGCAGAGGTAACAGTAGGTGAGCTGCGCGGGAAAGGGCATGTTGATCTCATCATATGGGATGTGGCAGAACCCACAGCTTGGAGGAGACGGCTCATCAAACCTGGCGAACAACACACACCATCTGGTATCAGCCTCCATAGCTCAACCCAAGCTGTGCTGACATAAACTGTACACATACACAAACAGGGATCAGAATCAGTTTGCTCGGTCTCCGAATCATCACAAACCTGTGGTCAGTGAGTCCGATGTCTAGGCAGCCTTCACGCATATACCGAGGATTCAGGATGGCTGCTGTGCCTGATGCTGACAGGATACACACCTCCTCACTGTGTTGAGGGGAGATGGAGACAAAGAAAAGAAAAGAGGAGGATGAGAACAGGAAATTAAATTGTATGTGTTTAAGACAACTAGTTGATAACATAAACATCAACAGTAGACGTATCAGGCAAAAAATAAAATGAAAGGGTAATATTTTTTCATATACACTACATACCAGATGCTAGTGCTCTCACTGTACCCCACAACAGCATGGCAACCGAGAGCTTTGGCATGAGATTTGATCTCCTGGCGAATCTCCTCCCACCAGGCGTCGCGAGTCTCTGGCTCATCTGCAAAACACAAAATTCTGAATCAGACGGCTTTCACAAAAAATTGTGATTGGCTGAATTTTCTACCAAAAAACTGAAGTCTAGCTAATGATGAGTTAACACTAAACCTAAGTACCTGTTGTCAGTGTAGCATGATTTTAAAAAAGCCTAACAAGCACAAACACTAACAAATAATCTGACAACTCTGTATCTAATCTGGTATCTAATCTGATTGCTTTGATTTACCAGAAAATAAACAGACATCAAACAGTACACTTTGTATTTTCTGATGAATACATGAATTAAATGGTGTATCAAAGCAAGCCAAAACCAACTATCAGTTTGTGACAATGAGAATGGTGACATGAGAGTTTGAGGATGATGATGAAGGCAAAGTCAGTGGTTAGGTTACTCATGTGTGTTTTCACTGGCTTTCCTTATATGCACAGTATCTAAAAACGGATTGTCTCTCTCTTTTCTCTACGTCTCCTTTCAGTCAGTTGCACTAACAGAAAGGACACAGGTGAGAGATACAGTCACCAGCCAACTGTGGTGGTCTGACAATAGAAAGAAAATCTTACTGGCTAGTAAAAATGGAATTACATCAAAGACTCTGTGGCTGATGTGCTTAAAGTGGTTCCTGGTTCCTACGCTGGTTACAAAGGATTTAAATTTAAAGGGATTGAGCCTTCATCATACTAAGGCTAAACCATGGGTGTGTTTCAATAGTCTCATGAGGCTTTGCTCCAATACCACCTCTGCTTTATAAACATTGTTCACAAGAGCCTAATCGTTGCCAGGTGTGAGTTTAATCTCACTCATTTGTGGATCACCGAACAAATAACACATGAGGGAAGCTACATTAGAGTATTGAGCCGCACCCCATGACTCCCTGAAAGGGCCACATGCTGACGGAGCGCCTCCCAAAAAAGAGAGAAACTTCTGGGTGAGACGGGGGGACAAATGAATGAGGGGAAAAATAAAGGGAGATCAACTGAAGAAATAAAGAATAATGACTGATGGCCAGGCATCAGGCCCACAAGGTGGATTCCTTTGAACCAGAAGCAGCATGTAACACAGGCACAGGCTCACCAACGTGCACGCTCATGACCATGTGCACGCTCATGGGCAGAGAAGGGCCATATTCATTCACCAGAGTCCATCAAATCTACTCTAGTTTTTTAAAGTTAGAGAATACTGAGTGATATCATACTTCCTCCATTCCCCAAGCTCCTATCTTTCCCTCCATCCCCCTCATACATCCCAAATCCACTTTTTAATTTTCCTCAACTGCCACCCGTCAAATCAGTCTGCCTTCCATGCATCCATCCATCCCTCCTTCTCTCGCTCTCTCTCTCGTTCTCTCAGTATGAATACGGCCCAGTGAGTTAGGGATGCACATGCCCGGTCAGTGGCTCTTAGTCACAGAGTAAACCTCCTAAACCTCCTCTGGTCTAGACAGGTTTGACCACAATGCTGATTCAGGAAGCGTTAGAACAGCGCTGGGACAACGTTAGGGAAGAGCTGCAGCTCTTCTGTGCAGCAAGATGAGCTGGGTGGGGGGGGGAGGCCAGGCCAGGCTGGATGGGGTGGGGTGGGGACACAGCGCATGCTCAACTCAGCTCAGCACACACTCACACAGATTAGAGAGAGGAGAATGGCAGCTCACTGAATTCATCAAATTTTCAGCGATATACTATCCAGCTAATGTTGAATTTGTTTGTGGATATTTAGGCTTGGTGGTCCATGTTGGTTAAATGTCAGTGTTGAGTGCATGCTAAGCTAAGAGGGCACAATCTTCACTTCACTGAGCTGCCATCGCTCCTGTGGGTGAGAGCAGTAAAAGGGGGGAAATACCTGCAGTGACACTATTCCAGTCTAGCAGTTTGTATGAGCGCGTGTTACCCAAGGCTGGGCCAGAACACACCGTTAGTACAGAAAAGAGAGAAAAAGAAAAGAAGAGACAGTCTAACAAACAAGCACAGCACAACGGCAGCACTCCACAGTCACTATGCAAAGACAGACAGCACTTCACAGTCACTATGCAAAGACAAACTATGTTCAGGCCTACTAACACAATCTCGAAAGGAGAAGACTGACGAGGAAAAGAGGAGAAAAGAGATGAGTAAACGCTACAGGTCTAGCCAAATATTTTAAAAAGGTTAAAGGAGAAGCTACGTAATACAAAAAGGAGCATGCAGTAGCAGTCTGATTCTTGTATACTTTCCGAATTTAAAAAGATGCCCTGTGGAGTTTTCTTGTAAACAGACACTCCTCTTTCTGTTAAACCCATATGGAGAAGCAGCATTGAGGATGTACTGTATGTAATGTATTGCACATGCCACCAGAGGTCAGTCTCTGCTGGTGGAAAAGGCTGAGCGGGCAAACATGGTGGCGGCCAATGGTTGGGATAACGTTACAGGACTCAAACAACCGGCTAGCACTGGCAGAGAGAGACCTAGAGAAACAGCATATACTCACATCAAAATTGGTGATATATAGAGGTGGGGGAAAATCGTTACAACATAGTATCGCAGTAGTTTTATGTGGCAATATCATATCAATGCATGGACAGCAGGTATCTTTTTTTTTGTTGTATAAAATTAATATTTCAATTATATATTAAACTTTTGGTAGCCTACCAGAATGATAAAATTAATTGCTTTTTTCAGTCCACTAGATACAGTTTGCTGAAAGTGAGATGAAAAGACTGAAATCTTAAAACAGATGTTGACAAAATTTTCCTTTGAGGACATAATTAGCAGTACAAAAAAGTAATAAATCGCAATACACAGCATATCGCAACACAGTTAAAAATCGCAGTAATATTGTAACATGACTTAAGTATCATAATAATATTGTATCGTGGTGATTCCCACCTTGGTGACTGCTGGAACAGCGGACGAACTATAATAACTATATACTGAATACCCCACTGAAATCTCAGAAGGGTATGAAAAAACAGTTGCAGTCCAAGCCTTACTGCAATTATGTTTGGTCAATATTGAGATCACGATTAGTTAACATATTGCCTCTTGACAAAAGGCTCCTTATCCATCATCTTGGCTCTAGTCAACGAAACATGCCATAGCCTCAAATTTGATTAAGTGCCCAGCCCTATATTGTGTGTATCTCTGAGGTCTAACAAACCTTCTTCATAAAAGCCAATGTTTTATTTTAAATCTTTGCACGCTGCCCCCACCACTGGTCGGTGTATCACATCGTCAGCCCTGTTGTTAATGTGCGTCCTTGTGCACAATACAAAGAACACAGATCGTACTTATAAATCACAGCTCCATATTGGTCGAAAACTCCACAGGGAACCTTTAATGTTGCTCAAAAGTGGATATAGTCAAGGCATAGCAACAGTGAACAGGGCCCTTTTCAGAATGGTTTCCAAGTAAAACCTGCAAATTCAGTCAGGGAAGGCTTACACTAGTTTAGAGAGGAATACTGTAGGTTTAATCATTGAATGCCTAGACCTGTTTGCAGATTGTTAGTAAAATCCTTTTAGGGTAGCTTATTTTGGTCCACCTCTGAAAAGAACCCTGCTGATCCTAACCCAGCCAACATTTATCAGCACTACCCTCTTCCTAAATTCTCAGAAATCCTTGATCCAGAGTAGTCAAAGACCATTAAAATGAACAAAAGGAAAATTACTAAGCATGCAGAGTGGACTCCGATTGTCCAACACCTTCAATGAGCAAGTGTCTTATTGTCATCGATATTAAACTTATTTAAAAAGTCTACAAAATACAGGAGAACACAAAGGATTTTGACACAGAGATAAGAAGCCTATTTGAAAATTCAAGAGCATATAAAAACACCACAGTAGCTCACCACAGTGCCACCTGCAGCCAACAACACTAGACAACAGAAGCAGCAGGCAACAGACTGGAGCCATGCACCACAATTGCACCTCACCTCCAGGGGGCAGCACCACAGCACACAATTGCACAGCGACCAGAGCGCGCGCGCGCACACACACGCACGCACGCACGCACGCACGCACGCACGCACGCAGCCATCACATGACCGGCACAGACTACACATTACACAAAGCCAGTCAGTCAAACCACAAGGTGAAAGTTGCCCCTATCCAAGAAACTTTTTGACACAGCTGATGATAGCCTATGCTGACGTTGTTTCCATAAAAATGCTACAAAGCTGCAGCCTATACTGTAAGTGTGACCAGGAACAGCTTTCACCTGCTTTAGGACTCGTACATAACTCAAGTCTTTCAACATAATTTCTCTAAACAATCAAACAGATTGGACCATACACGGGAAAACTGTTTAACACAAGAAGGATCATGGGCAGCATTAACTAACAGCCCAGGTGCAACAAGACCGAACACTCACACGATACTGTAGGTCAATGGAGGAGCTCACTCATATCGTTTCACAGGACAGTGGACGAGCTACATTAAGACGTCGTGTGTTTGTGTGCGCTGCACTCACCAGGGTTGTGTATACGGTCCAGTAGTTTGACAGAGCGGGCGCTGACAACTCCACCGACGTGAACCAGAAAACCAGGTGGGAAAGACGTCAAGGTGAAGAAGGGGAACTCCTGGAGACAGAAAACAGTCAAGTCACTTGTGGTAGGGGAAAAAACACTCTTGATTGTGACAATGTTTTCTTCCTTATTATTGTCAGTGACTGCTCCTTGATTCTTTTAAGGTGTTTTTTTATGACTTAAAGTTCAAATATTACTTTTTGTTGGCAGTTTTTCATGTCCCTTTTGGCTCGGTGGAGTAAAAAATGTAAAATGTTATTTCAAGATCTACAGACAGTATATGCTTTTTTTTTTTAGGCCTTTAGCAACAACAGAATTCTCATCAGGCTTGTGCGGTATCTAGTTTTTCATACCTTCATACTGGGGGGTGCTGGTGATAGAAGTCATTGTAGTATGTATGACATAATGTTGCCTACAATGCTGTGTGTCTGATACACAGTTAGACTATTTAGACAAGTCTTGCTGGGTTGAAATACTTACAGCCCGTAGAATAATGCATAAATAGGAAATAAGCGCTAGTCTTACATAGATTCAGCAGATACCGACACATCAGTGGGCTGAATAGAAATCACGAGCAGGTGGTGGCATATTGGCAGTTATATAATTTCAGGTGGCTACTCATAACTCTTTTGGGGCAAATAGTTCGCACAGCTTTGCCTGTGTATATTGGCTCAACTTAATCATCAGAAAAAAAATCCATAATACTCTCAAACAGGGGCAGATGCATTTTCTTTTTGTCTTGTCCTATGGAGTTACCCTCACACACGCAGTTACTATCTTTCTTAGCTCAGCTGCCTGTTTCGCCTGAGGAGGCTGACCTCTGGTGGTGCCTGCTGTGTACTACAACACCTTAATACAGCATCTCCATGTCAGTTTAATAGAAAGACGAGCATATGCATTTTTGACACCGTTGAAGATCATACCTTCGGGATTTCTAAATACACTGGTATACTATAATATCTTGATACCGCCCAAGCCTAATTCTAATAACTAATTATCTAATGTTTTAATAGTGGCTACAGGCACATGAATATAAATATCTTCGAAAAGTGTTCAAAACTGGACACCAAACTTAAAATGAAGTTGGTGTAATAGAAAAACAAAAAACAGATCTTCGGTCAGGTCTTAGATCAGTACATTTAGAAGTACTGTATCTTTAACTGATGTGTATAAATTTGGGTGATCATATTGTTACTGTTATACAAGGAAAAGTGCCAACATGCAGTAAGGATTGAGTGTGATGGTGCCCCCCCATGCAAGGTTTATCCCTGAGGAGTCCCCACTCACTCCATTCCAGCCTACACTTGTAGACACAAACTTGAGAGCATTTCAAATAGATCTGGAAGTGATTGAGAAAATTTATTTTAAATAAAGCCTACATATCTGTGATTCATTCAATCCTTTCAAATCTATATAAATGCATTCATTGGGTTTGGAGTTGAAAGTGAAGAACACACACACACACACACACACACACACACACACACACACACACAAGGTCCTGGCTGAGGATCAGGACTCTGTTTTACATGCTTCTCTGTCCATTAGCTTAACAGCTCGTACCTTCTTCCAGTCAAATAATGTGAAAGCAAATCCATGCAGTCACTCACAAGAAGAGCTGGAACAACTTGGACTACCTGGTTAGCATCTTGTTATTCATCCTAGGTTAAAGTGATGACCAAGGTTCACAGAAAATCTGAGGGACATTGTGATTTCCAACCATGCAGGTTTATGTGATGAATGACTTTCGTGGGAGAAAAAAAAAAAAATCAGGTGGGACTACCAAGGCGTTTCTTTCTTGTCCAGTACTCCAGCAAGGAAGATAGCTACTAATTCGACTGACAGCTCCTCCCACTCTGAGCAAGGAGGCAAGAATGAGGTGATGAGGTGAGCGTGCTCATTCCCGTTGTTGACACAGGAAAACCAAATCGGACTCGGGAAAAGAAGTCAGAGAGGAGGGAGGTGTTTGACATGAGTATCCAGAAGGCACACACACGCACAGTCACACATCCCTTCAAACTTGAAGGGAACACAACTCCAAGCCTCCGGCCCTCCACCTAACATGTCTGTGAATCTTTTACAGTGCGGTGGGTGCTGAGCAAACACACAAGCGGGAGTCACACAAGGACCCGCTGCCATGTTGCTCAACCCAGCCTGCCCCTCTGAGATCTACAAACAGCAAAGGAGGGACGGGTTAGGAGTTGATTCAGACTTGGTGGTGGCCCTCAGCTGGTCAGGGTGTTAGGGTAAAGGTGGAGGGTGAGAAAGAGAGTGTCACACTGATGGGACATACCCTGGCGTTTAACAATAACCCAGAGGAGGACGCTCCCTGAGTAGCACAAATGGTCAAGAGGACAGAGAAAGGGAACATTACTTGCTCTTACACAGACCCACTCCCCATCAAACACTTAAGTGTAAATTAGTGATCTTTCACAAAGAATGCAGCTGTGTGGAAAGAAGTGTGCAACACAGAATAACAGTCTGATCCTACGTGCAGACATGTGAGGCTGATACGAAATGCAAACAGGACATCAATTGTCAAAAATGCCACGCCTAGCTCGCTACTTTAACTTGTGTTGCTGCTTAAGGCTTTAAAAAAAGTGCTATATATTTTTTTCTACTGTATTCCACTGCAGTTATGTAGCCAGTCAATCAAGGTACAGCCTGAAACAGAACACCGTGAATGTGTATGTGAAATTCAGTGAAACTGAACACTTGTGTTTTGCAGTACATGTCGGTCTCAAATGTCTGCGTGAGTCGGTAAATACATGTATGAGCGTATGTGAGTGTTGAGTAATCGTACCCTCTGCTCAAGAGCCGTCTGCGTTTGCTGTCTGAGTAGGGTCTTCAGAGGCCCTGCCTCCTTCCCGGCGCTGCCCCCACTGCCCATTCCTGATCACAGAGGAGAGACATTTCGTCACTTTCAACACACAGGTCACTGGACCTAAGAGCCAAACTGTGAGTTGATTATTACATTGCAGTATTAATGTTATTATGGCAAACCAAGTGAGCAACAGCTGAAATTGAGAACCTGCTTCTTCCTCATGCTAAGACTAGCCTACCATTAACATTTTCTCTTATTCAGGCATAAGTACTGGACCTAGAGTAAGGTTTGGGTATGCCTTAAAAACACAGCAACCCACATGCTGGGGTAGGAGAATCCAGAGTAGGACTATTGGTCAGTGGTGTTGTTACACAATGTGCTCTGGGCAGTCGCACCATGCATGTTGAGTTATTTGTTTCAGATAACACCATTCAAGTCAGTCTGAACAGTCCTGCTGTTGACTCCATATACAAGAGAGGCGCCAACGTTACACTGTTGTAAGGTTCTGTTATTTAATGATACACAGCAGTCCTACTATACCAGAGGAGGCTGCCAGCAGCAGGTCCTCAGTGAAGGACACACTCTTTCTCAGCAAGGCAGAGTCTGAGTGGTTGGTGAAGGGAGGGGGCAGGGTGGTGGCTCTGGGGGCAGAGCCGTGAACACAGCCTGCTGAGTCAGTACCAGGAAGGGACAGATTGTCTGCAGAGAGGGTGGGGGAGCTGGGGCAGAGGAAGATCCCAGGCCTGCGTCTCACTTGCTCCACTATCCAGTGATAAAAAAAAGATGGAGGGTGCACAGAAAAACACAGATATATTGAGAATGGACAGGCAGAGCAATGAGAGTGGTCAGAAGCACAACAACGAGGAGGGGGAGAAGGATGTGACGGGGAGGAAGTGGACAGTGGCATAGAGAAAGAATAGCCTGATAATAAGATTAAATTTGCATTTTGTTTCACTTCATTTATTGAGCATGAAACTGTTCTCATGTTAGCTGCTTTCTTGTTGATGTTGGTGTTTTGTTTTTGCTCTAACCCCACTGACTGACCTTATCATCTCTGATCACTGGAGCGAGTAATGTATCAATCCCACCTACGTGTTTAGTTTGCATGGAGGCTGTGGTGGTAACTCCAAGGTCCAGTGTGAAGGATTTAGGGGGATATATTCACAGAAATGGAATATATATTTTCATAACTATGTTTTTACCTAAAACTAAGAATCATTCTGGTTTTCGTTACCTGAATGAGCAGTTTATATCTACATACAGGACAGGTTCTTTTCCAAGGAGTCAACCACATTGTTCTACAGTAGCCCAGAACAGACAAATTAAATCCTGACTCTAGATGCAGCTATTTGCATTTTCACATCAACCATCATAGTTCTCCTACATGCATGGCACTGGGGTAAAGTTTCAGTTGGTTGCAATCTGCAACCTCACCACTAGATGCCACTAAATCATACACACCAGGCCTTTTTCAGGACAAATTAAGAAATTTTAGAGTGAAGAGTAGTTATTACTGCCATCTCTCAAACTACTTGCAATGGCCTGATGCCAATAAAGCCTCCGCAGGCAATGTTCATTATTCAGAAGGTTCTGGTGTAGCCAGTAAATACCCAGGCCAAAACTTCCCTCTCTGTGCACTAGTCATTGTTTACAGTTTGATTTGCAACTTGAGAAAGGCCCAGACAAAATTTCAGCTACTTTGTATGAAGAGATCCCTGCATATGAATGCAGATAAATAAGAGAAGCCTAATAAAAAGCCAATTTGTCGCCAGACAATAGCTGATGGTTTCCAACATTGGATTTTGGCTGATGTGTACTGCTTCTTTTGCTCTCCACACGGACTATTAAACTGTATGCAAACAAAGCCAGGTCAAACATGACTGGGCAATACTTTTCAGACTACAAACAGAAAGCAGAACGCTTCCAATACCAAAATCTTGTCCTGTTGCCTACAGATTTTACATATGTAAAAATATCTGTTTATAAAGATTATTATTTTTGTTAGTCAACTTACAATGACCTGTACAACTGCGTCTATCTCATCCATGTTTGCAGCTATTTTTAATTAATGAAGCTAGCAAGCTGTGCAAAAAGATAACACCTTCATAGTTTTGATTGATTGATTGTTTCTCCGAATAGTGTGAAAATATCAGTGGGCACAACACCAGAGTCATTTGAACTGCAGGACAAATTGGAGATGTGGAAGTTAATTCAGAGGTTTGGACTGAGCTATAGAAAGGAAGTATGCAAAGTATATGGAGGGCATGTTACCACAACTGAGTGAGAGAAGGAAAAGGAGCAAAAATGGAAGCATGAAAGCAGAATATCAGAAATATATAAGAGAGAAGGGGAAATATGAAAAAGAAAAGTAGAGGAGTGAGAACAAGGAGGAGTGAGGTTGGCTTGGAGGACTGCTGGTCCCTTCCTGAGGGGTCAGGAGAGCTGCTCTGGTTAAGAAGGTTTTTCAGGCTTTAAAGTGTTTATACCTGAACTGCGTTAAAATGTGCACAAGTTATCTTGGGGGCAGAGTTTGACTAAACTTACCTTTTCTTCAATGATTAACCATAATGGCTGCTAATGAAAAACTGACCTTAGATCGACAACAGCCCCTCATGAGACACAATGCTTCTATTACAGAAAGCAACAACAGGGGCAAAACTAATACAGAGATCTGGTGTGTCTTCATACAATTAGCCATGTTTTGTACAAACTAAATTTGAATATCTTTTTTCCTACAATGGGAAAAAAGAAGACACACCAGGCCACTGAGGACAACAGGGAGGATGGGACATGGCATAACAAATATTTAGAATAGCATTTACGATAAAACAATGTTAAACTCAACCATGAAAAAATGTAAAAAATATATTTAAAAAAATAAATAAATAAAAAACCACCACCAGAGTAGCACCACAATGAGGTGAGGGAGAAGGGAGGGGTGAGAGTGGGAGAGGTGGAGGGGGCCAAGTGTTCTTACCCGTCTTGGGCGTCAAACTGAGGTCTGTGTCTGATGATGAGGACTGGCGGCTGCATGGCTTGGAGGGAGAGAAGGGGGGAGGAGAGGAGGAGGTGGTGGGAAGGGCTCTGAAAGGGGTTGGCGGGCCGGAGGACGAGATCAGGTCCTCACCAAATACCGGCCTGCCAGGAGAACATGACACACACACCCCCCCCCACATCAGTCACCACCTCACCCTCTGAGCGTGTGTGTGTGTGTGTGTGTGTGTGTGTGTAAATATATGGGAGTGGGTCAGTGTTTCCATTAAGTGGGAAGGTGCCTGTTTTAAAGTGTGATATGTTTGCTTTGGGTGAGGTGTGTTTGAGGTGCTACGATGGCAGGAGAACAAAAAAAAGCAAGCGAAAATTAGATAAACACAAATGAAATGCACACACACACACACGCACACAATAAACTAAGGAAAGCAACATGGCAAAACACAAGAAGGTCAAATTCAACAGAGGATGACGAGCTGAAGCATGTGTCCCAGGAGAGTGGAAAAAAAGGTCAGGTGACTGTAGAGAGATCACAGGCCCTTGCAGAAGGATGCAACTGGGAACCTGACTGCCCACACTCTATCACTGGAAAACGATGTGACAGGTGGAGGGATTTGAGGCTAGTATCAACATTTGGACTTTCTCTGACAGACATACAAGGGTCTGCCTTCCTTCTTTGTCTCGATGCCTCTGTCTACACAAAGGCTTTCTTTGCTACTATGTGGCCGTCAACCTCCCAGACTACAGCAAAAATATATTCATTTTTCTCCTTCTATATATAAACTTCTCTTTGCATTTCAAACTTCGTCTCTTCCTCTTGTAGCTATTTCCTTCCCTGCCTCTGCGTACCAGTGAAGATGAGTGTGGGAACAGAGACAGAGAAGTTCTGGGACAGTCTCTGGGAGCTGCAGGCCGAATGCACTGGGCTGTTGTGGGTGGAGCGGCATCCGTGGGCAAGGGGAGACCTGGGCCAATCAGCACGTAGAGGGAGGAAGACAGAGGATCGATTTGGACACAAGCAGTGAGAAACGTCCCAATCCAAATGTAGCCAGAGAGCCAGAGAGGGAGAAAGAGACGCACACAAGAACCAACACCACAACATTGCAATAGAGTGTAAAAGGAGACAAAAAAGGAAAAGAAGTTTTTTACTCCCTCTCTATGCTCCGGTTATTCCTTTTAAAGCTGTGTGAAAGCAGCAGGAAACTCATGCATAGCTCTCAGCTAAAGATCTCACACAGACATGCACAACAGGGAGGCAAACACGACAGAAAAATGTGACAAAGGACCCTATCTCTGAACCCGGCAACTATCGATATCTAGCCACTAGGGGCAAAACTACAGCTGGGTGACATGGAGAAAATCCAGTGTCATCATATTTTATTGGTGCTTTCACAAAATATTCACAAACAATCATCAATAATGTGGATATAATGACTAAGTAAGTAAAGGCAAACAATAAAACAGCTAGAACAGTCTGGTAAGTTCACTTTACTGTAATGCAGCATTTAAAGCCAGGAAAACTTAACATGTGCAATATTTCAATAATCAAAATCTACAACAATATCTACTCTCATATCACAATAGCAATATACTGCCCAGTCCGAGTCAATGGATATCAGGATAACTGATATCCAGGCCAAAACTACATCTTCTGTGTGCTGGGTTATTTTTGTTTACAGTCCATTTAGAAAATTGAGACTCAAGAATGGAGTTGGCGTTAACAGATGACTTCTCTCTATTAAAAGATATCTGCATATGAATGTAGATTAATTATAAAATAAGCTGATGTAAAGCTAAATTGTTGTCAGACAATAGCCAATGTGTTCCTCCTCTTATGCTGTAGTACAAACTGTTTACCCGCATGCAGCCAAAGCCCATTCAAATGTGATTTGTCAATACCACTCAGACAACAAGAGGAAGCCATAACACTTCCTATACAAAATTCTTCCCCTGTTGCATTGATTCTGCATTCATATGCCGATATTTGTTTATGGAGATTTAAAAGGCCCAAACAGGCACAGGGACAAACTAACCTGTAGAAACACTTTTAAAATGTCTCTAAACAACCACCATCGACAGAAAGTTGTGGAGCAGGTGGAACTATTACACAATCACTAAAAGTTGTTCACATCCCTGAAACGCACAATCTCACACCCACTGATGCACAGATACAGTATATAAATGCAAAAAAGAGGCACACATGCACTCAGCTATAGTTATGCCTACAGCAATTGGATGAAATCACAAGCTAACCACTCAATAGCCAGGGTGAGGACACAGAACAAAGTGAATTTGCACATTGTTAGAGGCTGAGCAAAACACGTGTGATACTCACTAAAAGACGCAGCGCTAGAACATGCAGAGGCAGAGCAGAAAGCCATGCAAGAGCGGTCTAAAAGAGCAGACAAGGGAGGAGGGGGGTTGAGGATGGCTGTGTGTGTACTGTACATGTGTGTGTCTCAGGATATGTTGTGTGCTGTTAGTTTCATGATGCAATACACATGACACAATAGACACAAACTACAGAGGGGAATCAAAGATTCTGAGACACACACAGGAGTAACTGCTAGACTATACACAGGCTAACATCCAGTACATTTGTCCACACGCTCTCCCCTCTCATGCACACACTGCTCATCTCTCCTCAGTCTCACAAACTAGATTTGCAGTGAAACTTGCACATAAAAAGAGCCAGAGTCCATGCTTGTGTTGTTGGTTCATACTCACTCCTTTCCATCCTTAGAAGGGGAATTGCAGGCATTGGAGGCAGGGGCTGTGTTAGGGTGAACATGCGTGTTGGTGCCGGGGGCACTTCCGGAGCTGAGTTTGTCCAGTGTGCAGGCAGTACCTATGGCCCGGACCACCAAGCCAGACTCTCCCTCCAGGTCAAAACACTGCAGGTAGCCCACCACAGCATTCCCACCCATCTCCAGTACCTTAAGCCCTATTTTCCTCTGCAGCTCTCCTAAAGTGGGAATAACACACAGCCACATTAACAAGAAAGAGGACGAACAGGGGGAACAAATTCCACCTCCACCACACCAACATGAAAAGGGGATCACTGGGAATTTTCTTACCAGACATAAGAGAGATGAGCCTTTGACGGGCCTCATTAGAAGCCCGAGGAGTTCTTATACGGTCGATCCACTGGTACTCTGGATCTTCATTCACCACAAGTTCCTCCACAAACCCGTGCACCATCACTGCTCTGTAGCACCGTGGAATGGATGTGGCTAGGATACACAATGAGACAAACACCACATAGAGTAAATGGATTTTAGAATAAATGGGAAACTTCTTTACAGTCGTCATTCCCCTTTTAGCACATATTCTTAAGTGGCAATTCTTTATTTAAAAATACACTGTTAACACTGATGCAGTTTGTAATTTTACTAATCTTGGAAATGACACATTTTTTGCTGGTGCACTCATTATTAACACTGAATAAGAGTATGAACTTTGTGCCTAAAATATCATAATTATAATGTCCTCAAATGAAACATCCTCTCAGGTAACTGCCCTTTATACTGTCAGTCAACATTTTATACACCCAAAGTTTGTCTTATTATGTATTTTTAAACTGTAACAAACAATTGTGAAGAAAAAAACAAGTCAGACATACTACAGAAGAACTTGACCCCGCAGGATGACTGTCTGAAGCGGTTCAAATCGTTGAAAAGCTCCACTTTGACGAGGACATTGATTTCCCCTCGGATACCTTACGAAAAAAATAAAGAGATATATAGAATATAATAAGGAAAAGGAATAGTTCATAAGAGAAAAAACTGTGCAATTATCATGGTCAGATTGGCCTATTTTTGTACCGTGGATTGTATCATAGATGGGAAACCAGCCAGAGATGACAGAGGCAGCCTCACTGCACAGCAGCGGGTCAATATCAATGTAAACTTTCCCTATGGCATCGTTAGCACTGTAAGTATCGTGGTCCAACACTGTGACCTGCAATGGCTCATCCTGCAAGTCCTCATCGTCAACCTACACAGTAATAGAAAAGGGAAGGATGACAGAAGGGAGCAGAGATGAGAGGATAGGAATGCTGAAACTTATTGCAATTCATCCACATTGTGTGATGTGTTAAAATAATAATACCACAGGCTGTGATGTTTAAAGAGAAGCTCACAGGCCTTTTACCTCAAATTTGAACCACTCGGAGTTCCACTGAGGATTGAGGGATTTGGGACACACATCGGTTTTGAAAGTTGTGTTTCCAAACTTAACCTGGGAAATAAAGGCACAAGACACATCTTTTAATGCTTCAATCACTATTAGCAATGATGATGCACCAACTGTATTGAAATGCAAAACATGAGCTGTTATTACAGATGTGAATGGTTTCAGTAAAGGAAAAAACAAGTCTTGGTCCTCAAGTTTCACTCACCTCTACAAAAGCATCAGTAAGATCACTGGCTCTGTCCATCACAGGCAAGTGGCGACCTGCCACAATTTTGGCCTTCAGTTTCCCAGGCATGATTCACTTTTAAGTTGATCTGTGTACAAATATTATTAGTGATAAATGCATCAATGGCTTTTCAACTGACACCTGCAGTAATCCACGCTGCTGTCACAACAGTGTAAACTGAACAGGGGGCCACTAAACTACATGGACATATGTTGTTGACAGTGTGGAGAGCCTCTTCCACTATGTAACTTACATGTTTATTTGCTAATTAGCTAGCTTCCCCCAGCTAAACTAGAATGCAACGCCCCTAGCTTAGCTCTAAATACCTTATCGACTTGGTACAAAGTTATTGTCTGTGAACACGACAGCAACTGTCAGTTAGCTAGATTATGTTAGCAGAGCAAAGCTAGCAAGAAAAGCCACTTAGGTTAACTGCATTGCCGTCAATCCCCTTAGCGCCAACGTTACCTGATCGGCCATGTTTTTACACACGTACTGCAAAGCCAACAACTATGTAACAACTATATTACATTGTTAACTGCCAGTGCAAACAGTATCGTCCTTACCAGTGCTACAATATCAACAAACAGCTGTCAAAGAGGCGGTGGGCTCGTTTTACTCGGACATTTTTACTGTTGACAGCCCACAGCTCGTCTGACCTCCGTGTATCTCCCATAACACGAGACGTTCAGTTCCCAGTACAGCAGGCAGGAAAGTGTCGTACAAGGTAGAAATATTTATCAGCTGATATTACGGCTAGATAGATACAGCTGCACGGGTGACGGGTGACGCTGCAACCGACTTATCGTTTGCAACACCTATCTCTGGTTAGCGCGCGGAGCTAACGGCTAGCTTCAGCTTGATACGGATACAGCTCGTGATGAATGAGTTTTCATAGCGTGTGCTGCCTTCAGGTACACCTCGTACACTCGTGCTTCACTATAAAACGCTGTACTAATGTTCCTCGGGCTAGAAAATAAAAACCTTTTAACAGCAACTCTTACTGGAGACATTACAGTATATATACGTATGAATACAATAAATACCAAGGGTAGAATTTGGGTCTGTTTCACTGTATTTTATGTAGCTACGTACTCACACACTGACAGTATTCCTGAATTACCTAAAGGCAACATTAAGGTTTGTCTTGGACATGCGTAAAATAACAATCTGGACCCTCTTCATCCTCCAGGTGATGGCACTGGTTGGGAGAAGCAAACACTTACCTTTTATCATAAACTTAACCCGTTCAGAACCCAATTATGTTGGGTCATGTTATATGTATACATGTTCAGCATACACAAATATATTTTAGCGGATTTGTACTCTTAGTGCACTTAAATATCATTAGCAAAAGTATTTTTGATTAGGATACTTTATTAGGCCTATGTGTTTTATCTAATATTAGCTCGTAGTTTCAATTGAATTTTGCCCTATCTTTTATTTTTTCATGATGATGATGATTATTATTATTTTATTTTATTTTCCTTTCCTTTATTTTATTTTATTTCATATTATTTTATTCTATTTTGCTTTATTTTATATTCTTTTATTTGATTTATTTCATTTTATTTTATGTTTTTATCATCTTTTCTCTATCACAAATGTCATGATTGTCTTTTGTGTTCAGCACTCTGTGTTGCATTTTATGCATGAATTGTGCTTTTTGATTATTATTATTATTATTATTGTTATTATTGTCATTATTAGTGGTATTAGTATTATTATTATATTACAAATAATAATAATAAATAGATGGTCTTAACAAACAAAAAATGAGTTTAAAATAAGTTTATTCATTTTTTCTGAATGGTTAGTCAATGCATAAATTGATGCTTTAAGACATACTGCATATACGTATTTTCTTTGTTATCATTACTCAGAATATCCTCCATTTCTAAAGCATCTTCAGAAAACAGTATGTTGAAAACCTCCTGAGATGAATATTCTGTGTGCATAAACAATAGGATGCATTATAGGCTGATTGTATCGTTAGAAAATCAAATCAGAACAGTATTTCACTACTAAAACTATATTTCCTCTATTCATTTTTTTCTGATGACACTGAGATCCACTGTTCATTCTACTGGAGATTTTTTTTATTTTTAATCCAGAGGGGAAGCTCTAAAGGTTTCATGTGATTTTTTTTGACATTTAAGTAATATAACATTTCATGCTTACTTTAAAAATATGTGTAACTATGATGAATACACTGAAACATGTCTTGCTTCCTGCTTGCCTCACTATCGGCCATGTTTATTAAAAAGGGGGCATGGTTCTACTGTAGTCCATTTTAGATTATGTGGAACACTGTGATTGGCTTATAGACATCCCAAATAAATGTGTGCATTTGGATGGACTCAGACAGTAATTATAGATCTAAACATCCTAGAAAAAGACTATTTTTTTCTTATTACAGCAGTGCTCTCTGAAGAGGTGCTAGCTGAGGCATATTTGTCGATAAATACTTCAGTGTTGAGCCGTGTGCCAGGTGGATTTGTCTGAATTAAATCACAAAGCCCACAGCTTGTCACCTCTGTCCAGTGGGAGGATGTCAGACCATAGCATAGGTTGGTATTTTTGGTCAGTGTGTATCTATGAAGACAAATGTCTGTGCCATCCCTGGAACTACAAAGAGGGAGTCACATCACAGGATTAGGTTACACATGTATGACCATCTGTATGTGTTATCTTAATATAAAGACCTCCTCTCACCTCTGCCCATTTTAAAGGTTACATTTTTCCTTAGATAGCTTTTTAACATTACTATTCCCTTGCCCATTACAATACGAAAAAAAAGGGACACGGAGATGACAAGGGAGTTGTTGATCCCAAAATAGATAACGTGTGAAAGTTGCATGCTGTCTCGTGCATTTAAGGACTACACTGAACTTGCATCTATTTAAAACACAGCATACTTTTGTTCACGTTGGCCCACAAAACATATCATCACTCCCACAGAAATGAAGCATGTCAGAGAGGGCTGACAACATCAAGGTCAACACTTCAACTGTGTCCCATAAAGACGAAAAGGATACAATAAACATCAAACCAGTATTTTCTTTCTGCGTTGTATACACATTTTAATCATGCCACAAAGCACACACAGGCTATGACTCAAAGGGATTTAGCCTCGTGCATGGGAATGTAGTGATGACAGTGCAAACATTCATGACATGCTTTCCTGGTAATCCGACCTAAACCTGTAAACATCCTGTTGGAAATAAGAGAATTATTGGTTTTGTGAATAGCGCTGTCACCTGTCACGAAAGAAAACGTCCTTGGTTTGAATCTCAGCTGTGGTGTCTGTTCCCACAGTCCCAAGACAAACATAATTCAGGTGAACTGGCACATGGTGCATGCTGGGACTCCAACCTGTCTGTGACCCTGAATGCAACATACAGGTGCGAGGAACGAGTCAGTGTTGCAGGCTGAACATTTGATGTTGTCGTTCAAGTCTCTGTGTCAGTATAAGAATTCATTCTAGACACACATCCATCACTTGATGCCTCTTTGTTTTCTTGGCCTCACTTATAGCACATTGTATATCAGATACACAATGTCAGTTCTAGGATACAGGTGTTCAAAAAACATATTCAGCAGATGGGACACCAATAGGTTAAAAATTGTCTCTTATCCTATGGAATACCTCAACAAATACTGCATGGATTCACACAAAATTTGGTACAGAAATTCTTTGTTCCCAGATCATGAATCGTGTGCTATGTGCTTGTTGGAAACTTTTTTTGCACCCTGAACCCCTAACAGGTTAACCCATGTGTTTAATAGACTAATGACAAGTGGGTGTGCAGCATTGTGTGGATGTCAGACATAGCACCAGAAAGGTTATTGAATATAGCAACGTGACCTCTGCTGTGGTGCAACACAACAAAAAAGATCATATCTGTTCTTGTCTTTCCATGCAGACATAAAGTATAAATATATATGTATATTAAAATGTAGGGCTATAAGCAGAGGTGTGGATTTAAATCACAAGACTCAAACTCAGACTCAAGTCATAAATTTGATGACTTTAGACTTGATTTAACATCAGTGACTCGTGACTGCAATGGCCTTTTGACTTGAAAATACTTTGTACTTTCCCCAAAAGCCCAAAGATTAAAAAGTATCTCATTTACAAAGTGTGCCACAAATCACTTTATTTTTCCTTCATTTCCTGAATCAGCTAACATTAGTGCTATTCATTACCAGCAAGTCGACACTTAATTCTCCCAGAAGATCCATTTTGTTTGAACCAATCCAACAGCATCCAATCAAGCCACAGGAGAGAACCTAAACTGACAGTATTTTACTGACTGCTAATTAAAAAAACAAACAAGTAAGTACAAATTTTAAAAAGCATTCATTATTTTTGTAAATTTCATATACCACTCACAATTCTCTCGTCTCCAAGTCAGTGGGTTTTTTTGAATGCGTTTTTTGGTTACATGTCTGAAACAAGGTCTGTGGTTCACACAAGCGCAAGAGACTTTCACGTTTGTTATATGACATAAAATACATCAGCAAATACCACACATGTGAACATGTGTGGGGCTTGTCTTAAAAAGGTGGCTGCTAACAAGTGGCTAAAATGAGACTACAGAACATTATCACGCTGAGTCACCGTCATGCGACCGTAATGTAGTTCATTTATACCCTAACGTTTCCTTTTTTACTTCTGATGACTGCATTTGGGCTTCAATGATCATGAAAGTGGTGTTCATTTTTGAAGATTATCTTGCTGAACAAAACATGTAAGTATCATAAACATTTGTTCGTCCCAAAACTTGTTTACGGCAATAATCCATAATCAAATGAAAAAGTCCCTTTGGTTTTTTGCTGATGGAACCATAGCGATGCTACAGAAAAAAAAGTCACCCCAGGGCACTCTGGCAGAGCAAATTATGACTTGTTTAGAACTCGAAACCCCTCGAAAGGGGACTTGAATAGGGACTTATCAGTCTTGACTTTGGACTTGTCAGTCTTGACTCAGGACTTGTCTCAGGACTCCTCAAACTTGCCTTAGGATTTGTTAGTCTTGACTTGGGACTTGACTTGTGACTCCTCAGTCTTGACTTGAGATTTGTCAGCATTGACTTGAAACTTGACTTGGTACTAGCCTGTCTTGATTTTGGACTTGTCCATCTTGACTTAGAACTTGCCTTGCAATTGGGACGTCTTGACCCAGGACTTGACTTGGGATTCCTAAGTCTTGACTTGAGACTTGTCACTCTTGACTTGGAACTTGACACGAGACTTGCCTGGTCTTTAATCTGGACTTGTCAGTCTTAATTTGGAACTTGCCTTGGGAGTTTTCAGTCTTGCCTCGGGACTCCTCAGTCTTGATTTGAGACTTCTCAGTCTTGACTTGGAACTTGGGTGCAAAAACTTGAGAGTCACTCATGACCTGCAAAACAATGAGTCACTCCTGCCTCTGGCTATAGGGTCTCATGTTTGTAGACATGACAACATGTTCACAATGTGTTGTATGCACAGATACAATCATACAACACTGTATTAATTATGGTACAATATTTCACACGTGTTTCCTGTTGTTCCTCTCAGATGACAGTGTCCAGGATTCAAATGCCCAGCAGGGAAATGCTTTATTTAAGTTTCAGATAATGACATCATCCTTTCCAACAGAGGTGATAATAATGTCAGTAGGTACAGAGTTGTTGAGTTAACAAGCAGAGGTTTCCTGACTGAGGGGTGGGCGGTGTCACAAGGCCAGATATCATAGTGGTGAGAAATAGAGAAGACGTCTCACTACATCCTGATTTCAAGGTACCACAGATGCCTCAACATCAACATAACATTTAAGACTTTCCTGGATAAAACTAATGACATTCAGAGGTAAATGTTGCGTTTTTGTGATGAACAGGATTTGATGATAATTTAAAAAAAAAAAAAACAACCAAATTCTTATGAAATCAGACTGTGATTGTGCTGTTACACTCACTGGGTTAGTGTAGTTGCCAATAGGAAGTGTTAACTTAAAGGGAAAAGTTGCACAGGGATGTGAAAATGAATATTAGGATCACACACGCAGCTTCAAAGAGACAGGAAGAAGCTGGATGTCAGTCATTTCCCTGCTAGACAAGGAGGTCATCTTTCACTTTTTTTTAAACCAGAAGATCAAGTTGAGTGAGTCATCTTCTCCACAGTAAATCTTTGGTGCATGAGTCCTCTTGTAAAAGCCAACTGGGGGCCACTCTGATTTCTTACTGTTGAACAGGAGGTGTTATTCTCTGTTTATCACTGGACTATTTTTATTTTCATTTCAAATCTAACAGCATCCTATTTGTTTCTATCTCAAAGGTGCAACAATGTTTGAAGAGTAAGTTCTGTCATCACACAGCTTTAAAGTATTTTAACAGTATTTTTGTTTTCAGGAGGCTATTTTTCAGTGTTTAATTGGTAGGTGAAGAATTTTTTGTCTCAGACTGATAACACTGTCTTCTGTTTGCTTGTTCTGATTTCCCTGGTCCAACCAATTCCACATGGCCATCACAGTGATGTAAGTTACAATCTGCATGTCTTACCTATCTCATATATAGCTGGGGAAACAGTTTGAGTTTGATGATGAAACTCCTTGTCTTTTTTGCTTTCTCCTCAGTATGCGGCAGCCCCCATGGCCCCCAAGGCGGAGGCAAAGGTAGTAATACTTATTTGAAGTGACAGTGTGTTTATGAATAATAATTCCATTGTGCTAACCTGTTGTTAAGAGTTTGCATGTTTGAATGACTGAATCTTTTCACTCAGCTTAACAGCCTCCCTGGAAGATAACAGCAAAGCAAATGGGTCATATCACAAGTTGTATATTATCAATAACTATAATAACTATTTCCTAAAGAAAGAACGATACTAATGATTAAACTCTGACCTTCTCACGAATGATTTCAGCTCTAAAAGGTGTGTGTCATTGATTTTAGCAGGTTTGAGGTGCATAGATTCCTATTGCAAATGTCAAGTAAACTAAAGCCTGTAGTGCTGCTTTGTTCAGTGTCATGAGGGCAAATGTACTGATACATTTGCAGGGTAAGGAGACATTTTTGATGACATAACATAGAGGCACTTAGACAGGAAAAAATAATTCTTCATAGCTAAGTACTTGGGATTATATATTGCAGCTGTCTGGTGAGATGCTAAGGTACATAGTGAATAAAAGCCTGTCAGGTCACGTAACTGACTGAGCAGCTTTTTTAAAAAGAGGTACCAGTGATTGTACCAAACTAGGAACCAATTTTAACCTTTGCAAGTAACAAATGTACAATTTATCTAACAAAATGTGTACATAAAGTGTATCATTATAGCTAAATGATTAGGTATAATGATGTCATGAAGGTATAATAGTGTTTGTATTATTTTCAGCCCAAATGCAAGATTTCAGCCTCCCGCAAGCTGTCATTGAAGGTAAACAACACATGTCAACTCATTACCTTCCGAACTTTACACCAGTGTATTATTATATGATTTTTCATTTAACAGCCAAAATGGAAAATGCCAAAATGTCACATACTTCTCTCTGTGTTGACTCTGACTCTTCCAGATCCTCTTGCTGACTCGTGCAACAGAACAGCTGGAGGCAGAGAAGGCTGCAAGAGAGGAGGAGAAGGTCCGCTACCTGGGAGAGAAGCTTCCACCACTGCAGCTCGTTGGCTTAGACATGGATGACCTGCATGTGAGATGGGTTATGGCCTTAAGAATAACCATACAAGACTGATCATGTAAAAACAATATTCATGTGACTTGCTTGTGTACTTAAAGAAACTTATTCGTTTGCTGTTGTTTTGTAGAAACTCTGTAAGCAGATTCATGAAAAGATTGATATAGTGGATGAGGAGCGGTACGACTGTGAGGCCAAAGTCATCAAGAACAACAGAGATGTATGTCATGCACCATGACGCAGCAGATTCACATGAAAAACATTGAAACAGAAGTACATCAGTGCCTTACTGACAAAAAGTCACCAGCTAAGCTTGTTTTTTTTTTTTTGTTTTTTTTTAAATCTCTAGATCCACGAATTGAACCTAAAGGTGCAGGACCTCGGAGGGAAGTTCAAGAAGCCCGCTCTGAGGAAGGTGAGAGTGTCGGCAGATGAGATGCTGAAAGCTCTCTTTGGATCCAAAAACAAGGGCTCCATGGACCTGAGGGCAAACCTCAAATCTGTGAAGAAAGAGGACATCAAACAAGAGAAGGTATGGCTACTCGAGCAGACAGATGCAAAATCTTTGAAAGTAAAAAGCAGAAACCTGATGTTCTGTATGTGTGTGTTGTGATACATTAGGAGCTGAACTTGGAGGTGGGTGACTGGCGAAAGAACGTTGAGGCCATGTCTGGTATGGAGGGCAGGAAGAAGATGTTCGATGCATGATGATAGAGAGTAAGAATCAAATGGAAATTGGTATAATACATAAAAAATGAATACATAATGTAACAAAAAATGCTGCCCTTGTTTTGGCATTAGTGTAATTATACACATGACTCTAAAGTCACTGTAGGTTTTTATTTTGTTCTCAAGTCGACCATTTGTAAAATAGCGTTGTGAATACTCAGTATATTACTGCCTGATGACGCTGTTATGTAAAAGAATACAATAAATTTGTACATATTGCCTCTTCTTTCTTTCACTTACGCATATTCACACTAGATGTGAAGCGAACATATCAGTATTCAAATGCCCCGTCAATATACTGATAAAAATAAGAATACCTACATTTTTTTTCTGTGACAGGAAACCACAATCTGCTGACTAAAATAATTATTAGAAAATGTAATCATAATTTTAAATAAACTTAACAAATTACCATAATTACTGATATTGGTTCTAGCATTACAGTGTGCTGCATTTCTGCTAGAGTTTGTCCAAGTGGTGTTGCCATACTCCAGCACAGCACGGCTCACAGGCATAGCCATAATGTTAGTGTCTTATTATGTTATAGGCTATTTGTAAGGTATACTGTATAGCTGTGCTTGTACATAAAGAAATAATATAATAGGAAGTGGGTTTTCAAATTTTGACTTTTTTTCTGGGGGGGTCAGCTGACCCCCTCAGGAGATTTGATCTGCCCCAACGTTGACTTCATGGCAACGGCCTTGCGTAAAATACAGTAACAAAGTGTAGTGTCTGCTCTGATACTGCAGCATAGATCATTTCTCCAGCCAGTTGTTTCTAGATGTCGTTGAGATGCCTTCAGGTACAGCAAGAGACTTGACATTGTCCTTTGACACAGTCATGAAAAGGGTATCATAGCTGTTTTTTGTGTGTCTCTACTTTGCTATGCCGTTGACTTACAGTGACAAAGCATATTTTATGTCAGAGCCAGGATATACATAGCCTTTCCTCTCTGACTGGAATGAATTCCTCTCCGATAATAAACAGTAAACACCTTCGACGCACGTTCATAGCCGTCCTTGGAGTGACATCAAAGAGTGTCAGTAAGATGATGGAGGGGTGACAAGATGGAGTCGGCAGCCTCTGAGGAATTTATGAGCACTCATGAGCATCTGTGAAAATACAGCATGTGCCTGTGTGGATGCCAGTGTACAGTCAGACTGTTCCTACTGTGTGGGGCATTTTCATCACCACTGTAAAAACTTAAAATGGTCCTTGTGCATCACACACAGACTTGTGTTTCTCTTTAATTGTCCTGTTAAGATAATGTCCTTTGTTGTGCCATTGTCTGTGTGCTGTTGTGACGCCGCTAAATGTAAGGTGATACCCGTGTATGCTGAAGGTGTAACAGACATCTCTCAAAACCACACCTTTCTTTAACAAAGACATCTGCACAGACCTTGAGCTAACACCACAAGGGAAGAGAGAATACTTCAACCTTTGTATCAGCTGTGAATGCTGCAGTTCAAAGCTGAATAAAAATCTATGAAAAGCTGCTCAAACTTGGTGGCCAAAATACAAGCTGTCTTTTGCAAGGCTGTAGAGCAGATCATCCACTGATCAGGAGATTGGTTCTTCTAAATCTGGTTGTTCAAATTCTAAGAAAGATGCCTTCCTAGGGGCGCCTTGTAGCTCAGTGCGTAGAGCGGACGTCCCATGTACAAAATCTATGTCCTTACCGCAGTGGCTGTGGGTTTGACTCTAGCCCCAGGCCCTTTGCTGCATGTCATCCCCTCACATGCATTCTTGGAAATTCTCTGAAGGAAGGACTCGGTCCTAGATAGATTCCGAAGGATCACTGACATTAGAACATTCTTATGCTGGGATTAAATGAAATTTCCACAACAGCCTCCTTGGAATTCAGTCATTTAAGGATCCATCCTTGACTCTGAAAAGCACCAACTGAGCCCAGAATTACTCCAAATGGCTGTACCATCGATGTGCAAGTGCATGCAAATGTTTAAGCCAAGCAGCATGTGACACCTTGTATACCCAGCATGTGGATGGGTGAATGTGATGTAGTGCTTAAGTGCTTTTAGTGGTCAGACAACTAGAAAGGCAGCATACAAGCGCAGCTCCATTTACCATATTACTTAGCACAGGACCACACCCTGTTCCACTTTGAGGAACTTTTGTTTTTGCATGACACTTCTGTCTGGTGACAAAATTATCATAAATGTCATTGGTTTTTTGAGGTTATCCAAATATATTCAATAAAGTTTCATATGTCCCATTGACCCCAAAGTGATGAATGTAGTCAGAGCATGTAAATTACCAAAATGTGAAGGTTAAACCCGAAAATTGTGATAATACAAATACAGAAGGGGCCAAGGAGGCATTTAAACACATCTCGTTTGTGTTTTGTTATTTGAAGGAGCCATGTGTAAGATATTAAGGGGATTGATTTAGTAGCATCTAGGGGTGACCAGCTGAAACTTTTCCTTGTTAGAATTTCCTCAGTGTTAATTGTTCAGGAGGTTTTTACTGGGAGCTGAATATCTGCACAGGTCTCCCCTTCTCCAAAACAGTTTCATATTTAAAAAATCTGTGTTTTACGCCGCTGCTTGTCATGGAGGGGGAGCCAACTACGGTAGGCAACATGTTTGGCTTGTCCTGTCTGGGCTACTGTAAAAACATGGCAGTGCAAAATGGCAATCCCTGTGAACGATGACCCGCTCCCTTTGTAGATATATATATCATTCTAAGGCAGGGGTAGGCAACATGCAGCTCTGGAGCCATATGTAGACCTTAAGTTATTATTGAGTTATTTCCTAATAGCAAAAATGTGTAACCTAACTTGTGTACCTGACCATAAAAAAAATGTCTTAACATTTCTTCAACTAAAAGTGCGTTGTACATCTACGACCTGGTAAATCTCAGTGCCGGTGGCTCGTCCTGAGTCTTCTTAGCTGTGCTAACTATGGATTCCAAATTCAGAAAAGGAAAATGGAGAATTTAATAGTGTGTGGACAGATTTGTTTGCTTTCACTGCCAACGCTACAAAGTTCAAATAGCAAATAATCATGACTAGCCCACTGGAGAGGCACCACCTTGTGGTACAAGATGAATGCTCGTTTGGAGCCATTAGTAATGTTGATAAGCTAATTTAGATACCTTCATTATAAGGCTCAGATATGCTTTGTGGCTCCATCCAGATTTTTTTTCCTTTTAGTAACGGTTGCCGACTCCTGTTTCAAGGTATACACACTAAAGAAAACATATATATTACTTAACATTTAATTTCTGCCAATATATCTCACTAGATATAAAGTTTATAGCCAGAGCACCTTACTTTTGTAACATAAGTAGCATATGACAGCTATTAAAAAGCACTCATAATGTCATGAAAAGAAAGGCAAGAGAGGTTTATTCCTCAGATTTGTCAAGGCAGTGTAAAAAGGTGATAAAGAAAACATGTCCCTGAGAGAAGAGACTCATACAGAACTGTACAGTAAGGCAGAGGTTAAGTCCCAGCACATGAGGTATATCTAAAGACATCAAAGTAAGAGATGAAGGAGTAGTAAAAGAGGAAAGCATCAAACACCCTGACCAAACTAGAAACCACATTTCAAAAGCTTCAGTGCTTTGATTCTTGGCAGCGTTACAAACCAAAACCACCAGCAAAGGCTGGCATCAGACCAGAATGGTGTTGTGATTTCACACTGTCCTAAAAAAACAAGTGAAGCAGTTCAATGTGTATCAAATTCAGAAGAATAAGAAAGGCACAAGTTTGTTAAAATGGAATGTGAGCAATCAGAAAAAAATGCTGCCATTAGTTTTGTCTTAAATAACAATAAAAACAATCTGATAAATAAACAAGATCATTTCTTATCCACTGTATTTCCTATCTGTTGACAGTGAAAACAATAATCCCAACGTTAGAACAGGAAACTTCATAGACTGAGCCCAAAAACATTGATTTTGAAAGTCATCTAAACAATTCATCTTTTGAAAAACAACAATCAAATTCAGCAGGTAGATCAATGAAATAACAGAAGCTGTCTGCACAGACATAAATTACACTAAAACTACAGTAAAAATGTCCCTTAATGCTACACTCACACAGACAACATTTCCAAGAACCTGACATCATTAAACAAATCCTGCTCTTTTTTTAAAAAACAAAACAAAACAAAACAAAACAAAACAAAACTTTTCTTCAGAGGAATACAGTCAGCCAGCTTTAAACTGACATCTTTGGTAAGTGTCACTGTAAGGAGAACGGCCAGAAAATGTCACATTAATGCATTGTTTCAGTTTTCTGATATTTCATTTATGATTCATGCGCCAGAAATGTCTGTGATGCATCAGGCAACACAAACACACCTGTCCAAATATAACTGACAGTCCTTCTCTGACATACTAAACAACACAGCCATGGAAATCTGATAATTATTTTTTCCGGTTCAAGGCTTGTCCAGTTGTAAAAACAGTGTTGTGTGGTCCCAGTACCTGAATAACAGTCACAACAGAAGGCACATTTCATATTTACAGTTTTTTTCTGAATGATCTCACACTATCAGTGATTCTTGAAGCAGTATCTCTGAAACTATTAGCACTCGTAGCCAACGCGTTCACCAAGTGGGCCAAACTGAATGCATGTTCTCTGCTTTGGGGGTCAGCTATTACATGATTTAACAATTAGTTGATGAAAAGAAAAGTAACCGGCAACTATTTTGATGATAAGTTAATTGTTTCTGTAATTTTTCGAGCAAACAAAAAAAGAGATGGTTCCCGCGTCTTAAAAGTGAGAATTTGCTGCTTTTCATTGCCGTGTATGATTGTAAATAAAGAGGCTTTGGGTTTTTGGACCGTTGGTTGGACAAAAGCAGCAAATTTAAGACGTCACTTTGGGTTCTGGGAAAATGTGATGAGCATTATTCACAATTTTACTGACTAAACAATTAATCGATTTACTGTGAAAATAACAGGCAGAGTAGTTTCTAATGAAAATAGTAGTTGCAGTCCTCAGATAATGACTTCTCTTACAAATCAGAGCTTGAGCTCTACAGTCTTATGGTTAGACTCTCGAAGCAGGGGAGATTTAGCCTAATTTTGTCTGTTCTTTTAGAGTGTGTTAGAGCAGTGGTTCCCAGCTGGTCCATCCATGGGGTACAGGTTTCTCCTTAGTCATTAGTTCAAGGTCCACACAGTTTAATATATTTAGCATCATGCTTGTGTTTGGCCATGCTGTTGAGCTAGTTTGCTGTCTCTGTCAAGTAGTTGTCCATTATTCACTCAATCTACAGCAGGAAACGACACTTCAAAATAAAAGCTCTGTGCCAGAAATTCACTGTACTTAAATATAAAGTGTGTTTTTTACAAACTTGACACATTTGCGAGTCACTTGTGGTCCATTCAGATTGGATCCACGACCCACTTTTGGACCGCGACCCACCAGTTGCGAACAACTGTGTTAAAGGAGTGTTTATGCAAAAGGGCAGACTGAGCTCAGACGTATGACATCATGTGATATTTATGTAGTATGTATGTAGTTTCAAGCTGGCATATTCGGTCTGATTTAATGGTGACACACATATGGTGACCTGCACTGATAGTGATTTTATGATGATGATTTTATACCTAATATTTACCTAATATTTATAATTGTGATTTTGTCATTTTATTAACTTTTATTGTATATTACAGAATTGTTTAATTTAATGATCTATGGATACACTGCGGCTTGTTGTTTTTTAACTGTGTCTCGTAAGTTGTCCTTGAAAGGCGCCGATAAACAAAATGTATTATCATCATTAGAATTTAAACATCTGTTACATAAAACCCAATGTTCTTGAAGTCACTAAAAGATATAAATGGCTGGATAGAAACCATATGATCTGCAACCTCTGCGATGACAATTGTCAGAGGGAGACGAGTAGCATGTTTCTTCTGATTGTCACAAAGTAAGCTTAATGAATTATAGAGAAAGGCATTTGCCAAAGTATTATTTAAACCGCTCACTGATGTTTAAATTAATTTCGTTACTAGTCAGTTAAGCTAAAAGTTATTTTTAACCTAGGTACTTTTTTGAAGAATGTCTGTCCTTTGTTTAAAAAACATTTGTACTTTCGCCATCTCGCGTGCCATCGTCCTCTTATTATTGTGTGTTATGTTTGTGCTCCATACCATGTGATCTTGAATCATTAGATAAAACAAAAAGAACATTTTCAGAAAAAAAAATGTAATCTCTTCCCCATTAGTACTGATAGTGCTCAGAATACACATCAAACATTTGGACATCTGTGCGTATGTGTGTTAACTACATGCATGATAAGACTGCTCTGCCTGTCACACAGGAAAAGCAAAAGCCACAAGTGTTTTTCGCTCTTTCTATCAGTGTTTAGTTGCTGCTTCATGTGGTTATTCAAATGAGAGCTTGAGGAGTTTTGCAGGAATTGTTTGCTTTTGCAAGAGCTGTATAATGTTTTGCAGCTTTCGTGAAAGGTTTTGAGGTTAGTGTGTGGAGTTTTGCAAAATTAGGCTTTGTTTAAAAGATAGTGCCGAATCAATCAGAAAAAAACTGTAAGGGAACATAGAAAACTTGGAGAGCACTTGACAGGTAAACTGAGGTACGCTTTTCTGAAATGTTATCGTCTGTTTCTAGACACGCCAGACTCAAATGAAAAAAAACCACAAATGAAATCCTACAAATATTGATAAAATAAATATAAAGTTTTCTATAATTTACCACGACAAATAAGGTTGTGTTTAGCATAGACACAATCTGCAGTCAAACACTTATATATCTTTGTCACAAACAGACAAACAATTTGCGTTTTCAGTTAAGACTCGTGTGCAAGACTTCTGATCGTTATGATATCAGTGGACACTTGTGTGTCTAGATCCTCGGAGTGTGCACAGTCACTGTATTTACGTTTTATCTTTGGATCAGGTCAGTTCCTTGCAGCCAGTAGTGCAGATTGTGAAAGTGTTAGTCAGCGACATGGTGCACAACTGTATCTTCATTTCAAACATCACACAGTCAATGGCACTCATCCGCCAGTACCCTCTCAGTAGTCATGAGTACATCCAGTGAAATAAACTCTGAGCAGATCAGTAGTACCTCCTTAGCAACGACCCTCACGGCCGACACTGAGTTGCTTTTTTCACAGAGCTGAAGTGAACAGAGACAGCATCCAATCCTGTGTCACCCTCTCTGTCGGTCAGCAGCTATTACGGTTATGTAGCAGGAATCGTGCTACGGCCTTAAAGTGCTCTGGTTGCCGTGGTTGTAACCGTGGCGACTGTGGTCATGGTGCAGCAGGCAGGCCCACAAGGTCATCTGTGGCTGGGCAACACCTGCCGGTTCCACATGCCACGTTTGGAGTGATAGTGGTGGAAGAAGTTTCGTAAGTAGATCCTCTCCACTTCCAGTCCTGCCTGGAGGATCCTAGGAGCAAAGGAGAGTTGGATTACTTGCAATTAATTTACTTGTGGTCACAAACATTTTAAACCAAACTTGCCTATGTTCAATCAAAACAGGTGTGAAATGTTTCAGTGCTGCTGTGCAGATACACAAATGCTGAACATACAGTTACAAAAACAAGTATGCTACTGGGTTAAATGTAGACCAGGAAAGGACGGCAAGAGAAACACCCAAAACTATCTTCAAGAAAAAAATCATCATCATAATAATAAATAAAAGAGGACAACCCCTCCCCCCTTAGCCCTACCCTTCCCTCACAATGCCGATATTAGGTCACAGAAGTAAGACAATGAGTGACAGGTGCCCAAACCTTGTCAAAATATGGGAGTTTGTCCATAAGAGTGTATCTTATTTTTTCTCGGTGAGGTGTGTCCATAAGGTCACTTAGCCACATCTTTGCAGTGGGAACTAAGTTTCTTTTTCCAATGCATAAGGAGCAGTTTCTTTGCAATAATGAGACTATAGGAGAGGAAACACTGCTGGGAGTTGCTTCACTTTCTGACATCATCAGACATTCCTTAAACAACACAGGGTGTCTACAGATATAACCAAGTTAAATTTAAGTACTCTTTCCAATTAAAAACACTGATGTCAGTTCAAAATGAACAGTGAAGCTCATGGGACCTTAGATCGGAAAAAATATGAATGGCAGTGAATGAGGAGAGCAATATTATCTTTTGGTCCCGTTTGAGTTGTGACATGAAATCTAAATATGTTGTTAATGAATTTAAAACATACATTTTAAGGTCAAGAAAGTCATACTTTGTGGTAAAACTTGAGATATAAGCTTTTTAATTAGAAAGACTCCTTCCTGCAGCTTGGCCACCCCGCTGAAATTTCACTGTTTTATGATTAATCGATTTATGTTTGAAGATGTCTGTGTGTTTTGTGCCAGGTTGCAGTCACTCCAAGCTGCTGGAAGCAAGCGAAAGCTATGACATCACATACGGGACCGCCTCCTGTGTAGTCTTTCTAATTACGTTTTTTTCAAAAGCTTATATCTCAACAGTTTTACCACAAATTATGATTTTCTTGACCTTAAAATTAATGTTTTAAATTCATTAATGACATATTTGGATTTCATGTCACAACTCAAACGGGACCAAAAGATAATATTTCTCTCCTCATTCACTGCCATTCATTTTTTTTCCGATCTAAGGTCCCATGAGCTTCACCGGAAGGGGCGTGACTTCGGCACTCTATTTTAAACAGTCATTAGGGTCCATCAGGCTGGAGAAATGTTTGCGGTAATGTTGCTGATAAAACTAAGGTTTAGTTAGACCTTAGTTAGAGATTGTCACTTGTTACAGATATCTCTGTATTTGGCTTGATGACTTCCTGTCTTTTAAACCTCAAGCTGATAATCTTCTAAAAAAGCTGAGGCTGAAGTTAGGGCTTTATTTCAGAAACAATTCCTGTTTCTCCTTTGAGGTTGCTGCCACGTTTTTACCGGTTTTGGATTATGGTGATTTGTTGCACACAAATGCATCTGCACATTGTTTGCACATGTTACATACTGCATATTTTTATAATTTAATTTTTTTAATTTTATATACTTTATTAATCCTCAAAGGGAAATTAAATTTTTTCACTCTGTTGTCAATTACACACTGGTCTGAACACATACATGCACGAACAGGATCTATACATGCACTAAGTGGAGAGATGTCAGAGTGGGGCTGCCCATGACAGGCGCCCCAAACAGTTGGGGGGTTCGGTGCCTTGGAGGTGCCCAGGAGGTGAACTGGCACCTCTCCAGCTACCAGTCCACACTCCATATTTTGGTCCGGATGGGGACTCGAACAGGCCAAAATATGGAGTGTATCATAGTGCACTGAGATTTGTTACAAATTGTAAAGCCCTTACATATCACTGTGCGCTTTATTCCAGGACTGATTGGCCTTCTTTGACATTTCGTAGGCTCAGTCACTGGTCTTTGTTCATTTCTAAACCCATACTGGGTAAACTCCCTTCGTACATTTGTACTTTAATTGAACATGTGATTGGTGCTAGAGTCTGTCAAGATTTAGTTTTGCTGTCTGTTCCTAGTGCACGGACTGAGCTGGAAAAGAAAGCTTTTATGTGCTCTGCTCCTCTCACTTGATTTGATCTTGCCATTGTGCGCAGGTGTTCTAATATTTCTACATGTTACTGTATGTTTTATGTTTTTTATTGTGTTGTTGTTTGGCTGTAACTTTTTGTGTGCTGCTGTCTAGGCCAGGTCTCCCTTGTAAAATAGTTTGTTGATCGCAACAGGACTTACCTGGTTAAATATGGGTCAAATAAGATAAAATAATGTGACCGAAAATATTTAAGACCCATCGAATCTGAATTTAAGACAATTTAAGACTTTTAAAGGACCTATAGGCACCCTGTAATAATGAGTGGTTGTGGTTCTATCTGAATTTGAACTATTATAGATATTAGTTTGAAAATAGAGATCCAGCAGATCTTAACTTTGGGACACAGAGCAGAACTGCAGAGTAAAGTGTTGCTTGTTAAAAGGTATCTGTCACAAGTAGGAGAAATGTCAGGGTATATTCTGTGTAACCTCACTGTTCTGAGGAAGAAAAGATAATAAATCTTGGCATCATTTGCCGGCCCTTTAGGCGCCCACTTTGGAATCCACTGCTTTAGGGACGTGAAAAACAAACTACTGTCACTGCATATTTTTATAATTTAAATTTTTTAATTTTATATACTTTATTAATCCTCAAAGGGAAATTAAATTTTTTCACTCTGTTGTCAATTACACACTGGTCTGAACACATACATGCATGAACAGGATCTATACATGCACTAAGTGGAGAGATGTCAGAGTGGGGCTGCCCATGACAGGCGCCCCAAACAGTTGGGGGGTTCGGTGCCTTGGAGGTGCCCAGGAGGTGAACTGGCACCTCTCCAGCTACCAGTCCACACTCCATATTTTGGTCCGGATGGGGACTCGAACAGGCCAAAATATGGAGTGTATCATAGTGCACTGAGATTTGTTACAAATTGTAAAGCCCTTACATATCACTGTGCGCTTTATTCCAGGACTGATTGGCCTTCTTTGACATTTCGTAGGCTCAGTCACTGGTCTTTGTTCATTTCTAAACCCATACTGGGTAAACTCCCTTCGTACATTTGTACTTTAATTGAACATGTGATTGGTGCTAGAGTCTGTCAAGATTTAGTTTTGCTGTCTGTTCCAAGTGCACGGACTGAGCTGGAAAAGAAAGCTTTTATGTGCTCTGCTCCTCTCACTTGATTTGATCTTGCCATTGTGCGCAGGTGTTCTAATATTTCTACATGTTACTGTATGTTTTATGTTTTTTATTGTGTTGTTGTTTGGCTGTAACTTTTTGTGTGCTGCTGTCTAGGCCAGGTCTCCCTTGTAAAAGAGTTTGTTGATCGCAACAGGACTCACCTGGTTAAATATGGGTCAAATAAGATAAAATAATGTGACCGAAAATATTTAAGACCCATCGAATCTGAATTTAAGACAATTTAAGACTTTTAAAGGACCTATAGGCACCCTGTAATAATGAGTGGTTGTGGTTCTATCTGAATTTGAACTATTATAGATATTAGTTTGAAAATAGAGATCCAGCAGATCTTAACTTTGGGACACAGAGCAGAACTGCAGAGTAGAGTGTTGCTTGTTAAAAGGTATCTGTCACAAGTAGGAGAAATGTCAGGGTATATTCTGTGTAACCTCACTGTTCTGAGGAAGAAAAGATAATAAATCTTGGCATCATTCGCCGGCCCTTTAGGCGCCCACTTTGGAATCCACTGCTTTAGGGACGTGAAAAACAAACTACTGTCACACTGTTATGCAACAGCTATTCTGTAATGTCTCTATCTGCTACAGTCGGGGTTTACCCACTGGTCCCAGGGTTATTTTAAACAACTCTATTGGGAACATGCATGGACTTGTCACACTCGGTGCAGGGATGTGGAGGGATTATCACTGTCAGTGACAGCAGCACAGAGAGTAGTACTCGTACTCGTCGTCATGCTTTTCAAACTCCTTTTCTGTAAAGCTAAATGAAAACAAAAAATACAAATATAGGAAACAGACTAAAAACAATATGACTCATTAAGAAAGTGAGGACAAACCTGTCCAGGAGCTCCCAGTCTTCTCCTCCCCAGCGGTCTTTGAATTCCTTGGTGTTCATTCCTCCCACTGCGTCCAGATCTGACTTATAGATCCCAAGCAGGCCAAAGCCATTGACCTCCCAGTAACCTGCAACACAGATGGGATGACCAGATTTTTATTTAAATATAAAGTCCACCCTTCTCCTGAATAGCAAAAATCCTTTTGATTATAGCGACTCAACACGACCACCATCTTTGATTAAATATCATATAATTTATCAAGGTGAGAAAACATTATATTTATTGACCTACACCTGCCACTTGTTGCAACCGAACATTACTGGATGCCATGATTCACTGAAACAGGTATTTGTCTGAGAGTGTGTGGCTGGAGGCAAGAAGCTTTTAATTCACGAGCTTGGAGGTTTCTGTGTACGTAAAATCCCTCTGTCTTTGGAGTCACACATCCTGCTTGTCTGAAGACTGACTCCTTAAGACTGAACAGACTTCCTAAGACAGGTTAGTAGTAACACAAAGAAAAAAGAAGGGGAGCCTTGATGCAGAAGAGTGAGGAAATGTACAGTAAGTCACATTTATATCTGCAAAAACTGGCATGTACAGACAAAACAAAAAGCTTTAAATGGCAGCTGATCTGGTTAAACCAAAGCAACCAATGTTTTTTTTTCTGCATGTGGATCCTTTTATTATTTTCTGTCTGAGACAAAATGCCAGCACTGTCTTTCCTGTTGAATCTTTGCTGTCTATCTCCCTCTTCACTGTACTTTAAACAGGATTCCTGCACTCACTTGGACAACTATTAAAATCATTTCTTAAACATCTTCTCAGTCAAGTTCAAGAACTTAAAAGTTTGGATATTTTGGATTCAGTTATGACATTGTTATAAGATAGATCAGATAAGTGCCTATATTTGCCCTCCTGATCTTTCCAAAATAAGTCTTTCTGTAACACCATTCATTTCGAAACTACTGCTATATGAACACTCCATTAAAAGCAGGGGCTCTACGCTTAAATTTAATGCTTTTTAAGATAATTTTAAACCAAATTTAAGACAGATGTTTGGAAAGAACATCTTTATTGTCTTTTACTCAAGCATTGCAAGTATATATAAAGGTAAGTAGTATATATGTGGTCCTGTGCAGAGGAAGGTTCAATGTAAGAATGTGGTTATTCGAGTGAGTTTGAGCTACAATTTGCAAACGGAAAACTGAAATATTAAGTAAAAAGATAGTATTAGGTTCAGTGGTAGGTTATGGATGTGTCCCATCAGAGATTTCGTGCAGAGGAGCTTGACTCATTTTGACAAAAGAAATTAAAGATGGTAGATGAAACTGGATAAAATGTATGTGGCTATTAGGAACTCACAAATTCAATTTTAATTTTTGTTAGTATTATATTTCAATTAAAAAAAGATTCTAAAATTATTAAAATTTCCAACCTTCAAAATGAACCATGGTCATAAAGTAAAGATGGGTGCATCTGTGTCTACCTCTGGCATCCAGTGGCGTAGCCCCGCAGTCCAGTCTCAGCACTATTGGAGCGAAAGCCATGTATCCCTCCACACAGTGCTTCCTGATGGTGTCGATGATGGAGGGAGGGAAGTGGATGTGGAGGTCACAAAGAAACACAATGCTGTGGTCATCCTAAGGGAGAACAAGCGGGGAGAGATATAAAAGAGATGGATTATAACTACTATTAACGCATTCATCCCGTTATCTGGAAGCTTCATGTCTGAGTGATGTTGCAGTACTCACATTTATGAGGTTGATGCCCGCCTGCAGACCAGCAGAGCGCTCAAAGTTTCCGCTCAGCTTCACATACTGGTACCTGATAAATTCCACAGGCATTATTTGTAGTGCATACATATCCTGTGTGAAGAGCTTTAGAAAGTTCAGATTAAGTGTAACAGTGAAGCAAACACACACACGTACCTGGGGAGCGAGGACTTCTTTAGAGCCTTCCTCACATCCATGTCAGTGCTGTTGTAGTCAGTGATGATGAGATTGAAGTTGGCGTCTCCGGTTGCTCGGAAGAGTTGTTCCATATCTGTGATCAGCTGCTGCACCCATCGAGCCTGGTTTTTCACTGAGCATCGTACAGACACATGAGCCATTATTTAAACAGAAAAGCGGGGAGAAAACATCACACTGAATTGATGCTCCCCAACCCCCCAAAAAATGTACTTCGTAGAACTGACATCATCCCATTATGTAATCATCAATTACTGTCAAATAATATATCTGATGTTGACAAAATGTAGAAACTAATTGCTGTTTTCAATTTTCTTTGGGTGGGGCGCATCAAATCAGTGTGCTGACACGTGTCTCAATGCAATTTTGAAAAAACAACCACACAGTTTAAGGATTATGAACAGCGCACATGTATCCTTTAACAGAGAAAAATACTACAGGAAATTTAATCTAAAATAAGTATTTCAACGATACATTTCTTGACTCTGACTTCTGTGCACTATCATTTGAGCATCAGTGTCAGATTCCCATTATCACTGTGTTACATTGAATTCAACAGTCCTGATATCAGATGATGTATTGTCCAGGGTGCAAACCAATTGGCCTTCCTTTTTTAATTTTCACTTTGAAGATCTCGTCCCAAGGGTGCTGTCTTTATTCCTGCACATTTCAGACACTGGCTGCTATGGATCCCTCCCAAAAAGTGTTTTTCAAAAGGGTCCACTGAGATCTGAGTCTTTATACAGCCTCGAATCTGACACTGAAGGCTACATAATGGAGGCCTTTCTCTCTTTGAGTAATGAAATATTGACAAAGAGTCTGTGGTTGTGACACGCCGATTAATGTCAGTATCTATAGGAGATCTGGTCCAAGAAGTAAATGCTCACATACTGAGGTCATCTGTCATCAATTACAGTGTAATGTGTCTGAACTTTAACACCTGAGTAGCTTGATGATGAGTGTTAAAACAGAAGCTAACACACAAAAGCTATATCATACAGCTATAATCAGTATGGTTAAAGGAGGGTGTACCAGGTACTATGAAGTGGACGGTGGCGACAGGATTCCAGCGGAAGCCCACCGGGTTACACATCACCAGCTGAGGTTTCTGGTGTTGGAAATTGAAGTCCATGCTGCGGTGCCTGCTGTAGCGAATCAGAGTGTAGATGTAGTGCGACAGCCGCAGCAGCTGGCCGTCAACATCTTTCAGCTCCAGCTCCAGAAGGTAGCGGCTGCCCTTGACCCCGTCCACGCGCTTCACCACGTTAACCACGCGCACCAACGTGAACCGCCTGCAAGGACAGAGAGAACCAAACAAATCATAGTAAAATGTGCTTCACACTGTGGTGTAATTGATGCACATGATTGTACTTGCTATTAAATTATATTGGAAGTGTAACTGGTTCCAAAATGTGACGTACTCATTCAAAACTTACAGCAAAACCATTAATGGGTGGATAATGGATGTTTTCACCTAGATGTTTTTTTCTTGACTGACATGTCAGCATTAATTTTTCAGCAAGGTCAGTAGCTCCCAAACAAGCGGTGCCAAGATAAATTTGAGCGGCACAAAATACACTCACCAGCCACTTTATTAGGTACACCAGTTCAACTGTTCATTAATGGAAATAGCTAATCAGCCAATCATGTGGCAGCAACTCAATGCATTTAGCCATGTAGACATGGTCAAGACGACCTGCTGAAGTTCAACCTGAGCATCAGAATGGCGAAGACAGGTGATTTAACTGACTTTGAACGTGGCATGGTTGCTGGTGCCAGACAGGCTGGTCTGAGTATTTCAGAAACTGCTGGGATCTACTGGGATTTTCACGCACAACCATACTCCCTGTCAAATAAACTTGTAAATAAATAAAACACTGTACTAACCCGTGGTGCTTTTCATTGAGTTGGTCCATGAAAGCCCTGACCGTGGGCAGAGCGTCACTGGAGCTGAGGAGCAGGTTGCCTGAGATGTTGCAGCGCAGGTCGATGGAATCTGATCGCATTGCCTGAAGGTCCAGCTGGCTCACCTGGAAGGTCTGGCTCCAGTTGACCTCAGTGTCAAACACTGGTGCGGGGGTAAGGTCCTCATCATCCGCACCTTCAAAGTCGTCCCCTGGTCCCCATAGATTGTCTCTCTCCCCCTCCCAGGTGTCTCTCTGCCTCACAGCCCTGTTGCGAACTTCATCTTCCTCCCCTGCTTGGTTCTCCTCTCCCATGTCCCACTGCCTTTTGTGTATTTTGCCTTTGGTGACCATCCTTACTCTGTGGATGCTATTTTCCAGATCTTGCAGAGGCATTTTCATCTCTGTGTCTTTATCCCTGAGGCGTTTTCTGGTAACTGTGTCCCGCTGATTAAGGTTTACTGCAGGGCGCTCCAGGACGCCTGGATGGAGCTCCATGTCTCTGATTCCAACCCTTCGCTGCGGGGCCTCTGTGGGCTTTTCAAGCAGAGGAGTGACTCTCTCTAAGGGTTGAATCTTTGAGTCCTTAAGTCTCTTGATTTGGGTATTATTCATTTTACGGGACACCTCCAGTGCTTTAAACTGCTCTCTGTCCACTGGTATCACTGGGGTTGTCTGTCCTGGTCTCACAACGGTCTGTACCGATTTGAGCTTTTTTCTCTTTTTTGATTTTGACTTTCCTTTTGCTTTCATTGGTTTCACCTGTCCTGCTTTTATAACCTGGCCCTCAAGCCTTACTTCCGTCCTGTTCTGTTGCAGGTGATATTTTAGGGTTTGTGTTGACTGCAGACTCTCAGCTGGTTTCTGTGGCTTTCGCTTTGAGACACCGTCTTTCCCCTGCCTCCTCTGCAACTCATCTATGTGCAGTCTTGTTTCAGATATGTTCTTCCGCGTGTTGTTAGTTTCTTGCATGACTAAGGAGAAGAGTTTGCGCCTGCGTCTCTGAATGTAATCGTCATAATCGTCACCATAGTCTGGAAAAAGGCCGTTATTCACCCCGTCCTGCCTGACTGCCTTTTCTCTTCGATAGGCTTCATTGTCATACTCGTCCTCCTCTTGCACTGATTTCCTCCTCTGGAAACCAAAACCTAACACAAAAGTAGAGTGTTATGAACAGACAATACAGTTTGATATATATATATTTTTTTTAAAAAAAAAAGGGAAGTACGAAATACCTCTGCCTATGTTTTCTGTCTCCCACGTATCAGGACGGTCTAATCTCATGTATCTAGAGACACCGAACCTGAAAACATGAGGATAAAACACATAATTATGCAAAGCTTTAGAAGGATTTAACTGGTTTTATGTTACATTAAGTTCACAAATTAGTTTTCAAATGGGACTTTCTTTCTCTCTATGTCAAAAAACAAAACACATTCATCTCCTGATGTGAAAAAGATTGAGCAGTACAGCACCCTCTATTGGAGATGCGGTAAACCTACTTCTAATTCTACTCTGTCTGCCTGTATTCATTCATTCATGATCCGTAACTGCTTATCCTGTCTAGGGTTGCAATGGTGCTGAAGTCTAACCCAACTGACACTGGGCAAGAGGTGGGGTACATCCTGAACAACAACCATTCACGCTTACACTCATACCAATTTAAAGTCACCAGTTAACCTAACCTGCATGTCTTTGGACTGTGGGAGAACGTCCATCTGTACGCAATTCCATTTAGTATACAATGTCACAGTAAGTGTTACTGCGTATGGATCTATAATTCATCGTGTCTTACATCTTCATGTAGTAAGGGTTTTCTGGGTAGAAGCAGCTGTTCTCCGTCTCCATGTGTGTGAGGCGAGTGTAGTCGTTGGGGTAGATGTAGGACATGTGGACCTTGAGAGATGAAGTGAAATGCTGTTAAAGCTACGAGAGCTGGAATTCAGATAGCTGGTAGTCAATGGTCCCTATTGCCTGCAGCCCAAAAAGACTATATTAGCACAAGATACAAAATGTGCAATTTTGAAAAGAGCAGTTGTTTCACGGGCAACACATCTCCAGTTTGCATCAGATGTAAAATTGAGACTGGAAGCTTCCCAAATTATGACCTTGACATGGCAAAAGTTAGAATAATGGTGGTAGACTATAGAAAATACACTCAAGAAAGTCCTGAACATGGTACTCCTTACTCTAGTCTCCAGTTCATCTTATTAAATTTAGTTACTTTCTTTGGGCTGGCCATGACAGCAGCGAAAAAATGTATCTTGTCTAAATGGATTGATGATAACCCACCCAGCCACTCACAGTACTGAATGCCCTTAGAAAAGACTACATATAATGTAAGAGTAAAAACATGGCAAGCCTGGACTGACTTCCTGGAAATAGAATTGGGTTAAAATGTACTGGACCACCATTGAGTACATGTTACTTGTTTTTGAATGTATGTGTTTGCGCATGCTGTATGCATGTGTGCGTGATGTGATATGAATATATGTGTAAGCGGATTTGCGTTTGCTTGAGTGCCTTGATTACCTCCGGCTAGTGCTTATTTGAATATACAAATTAGAAAAATGATGTAACTGGATGAAATATGTGAAATACGGGCTGCATATTGTTACGGATGTTAAAGGGAATGCTCTAATCGTCTGTACTGAATAAAGTACACACTGGTTATGTATGTGAAAATGACGTTATATTACATGTACCACGCAACAGTATATGGAAGATACCATGCATAACCAAACTGATTTTATTGTTGTCATTTTAATTTCTCCTTATTTTATGATATGATATGATTTGATCATTTTATTGTTTATATAAAACTTAAAAATGTTCAATAAAAACAATGTTAAAATCGTGGGATCTTAACCTAATAAGGGTCATCTGATTCCCGTAAACAGAGATCAAACAGGCGTGTGCATAGTTGAGATAAGAACATCACGTGCTGCATGTGTTTTTTTTTTTATGAGAGGTTGATATTCAAAAATTAAAAACTAAAATAGTTCAGTATTTTGGGATATGGGATTTGCTTTCTTGCCAAGCTAAGATCAACACCACTTTCACATCCCTCTGTTACACATGAAGCTATAGCTGCAGTTTACTAGCTTAGCTTAAAGGGACAGTTCAAACCAAAAATCATGTTTTCTGTAGCACTATTTAGAAATCAATCATGTTTGGGTGTGAGTTGCCAAGTTTTGGAGATATCAGCCATTAACATGTCTGCCTTCTTTCCAATATAATGAGACTAGATGGCACAATACAACAGCAATGTCTCTTTCCAGAAAGCATGACCGGGTTACTCACGATAATCCACAGACTGTGTTGTGAAAAGTTTCATGTAGGAACTTTTTTTTTTCCCTACCAAAATATACTGGGCACAAAGAAGCGTGCATCTACTGCTAGCTGACCTTGCACCACTGAGCTTGCTTCACTTATAGCTTAGCTGAGGAAGACACCGTTAAATGTTTACACCTCTCACCGATTTTGGGATGAACTGTCGCTTTAACATTAAAGGGATAGTTCAACATTTTGGCAAATTCGCCTATTGCCGTAATCCCTATAGTCATATGAGTAGGTACATTACCTTTAATTGTCAGTGCGTGCTGTTCTGAGATCGGTGGGGCAGAGCTGCCCGCTGAAATGGAGGTGAACGGTACAGGTCCCTCTCTCCCTCAAAACTAATCAAATACACCATCAAATGACTCCAAAACGCTCTAATGGACAACACATGGCTTGCGCATTCTCCACGCTATGAAATAATAATGTACAATTAAGTAACATTACGACACATGAAGCAAATACTCAGAACTACTTTCTTGAGTAAACCACTGGGCGGAGTGACACAGTGTGCAGCTGAGACAGTGGTAAGTGATCGTTATGTATTTTGCTCAGCAATCTCTCTGCTGTAATGTTACCTCCATGTTGAGTAACATTAGCCTACAACCCAAGCATGGTAAATAAGGCTAAAATGCAAATGTTGTTGTGGTTATGTTATGGATAAGTGCTTGCCCAGAGCATATAGTGAAGTGACTGGCATTACTTCTCATTGTTGGGAATAAACAGACTGCTAGGGAACATTTTATGTTGTTGTTCCTTCAGGAGTTGTGGTGATTTAGGAGTGTGGAGTTAGCATGTTCTCCCTGTCTTCCGGTGATTATTTTGAGGCGTACTCTATATTTATATTGCACAGGTGTACCTAATAAAGTGGCCAGTAAGCCCCACATTTACACCACCGGCTCTGGGTCTCCCTCAGCCTCAGCCTCTCTTCTTGATCTCTCTTCTTCCAAAACCTGTAACTCTTCCTCTGTATATTCTGGCTTCTTCTCAACAAAGTTGTTGTTTTGATGACCGGAGTAACTGCACTAAACATACACTGTTTGAAATCACTCCGCCCAGCAAGTACTGTATGTCTGGAATGTAGTTCCGGGCTCTGCATTTGGCTTCAAAACAACTCTGTCTCATAATATTACATTATTATTTCATAGCGTGGTGAACGTGTAAGCTACAAGTTGTCCACAAGAGCGTTTTGGAGTCATTTGATGGTGTATTTGATTAGTTTTGAGGGAGAGAGGGACCTGTACTGTTCACCTCCATTTCAGCGGGCAACTCTGCCCCACTGATCTCAGAACAGCACGCACTGACAATTAAAGGTAATGTACCTACTCATATGACTATAGGGATTACGGTAATAGGCGAATTTGCCAAAATGTTTAACTATCCCTTTAAGATTGTAAACAGGGGGAAAGAGCTAACATGGCCCTGTCCAAAGGTTAAAAAACCTCTGTCTTTGAAATGTCACCAATTAACACTTTATATCTTTTTAAATTGTATCCGTATAAAAACCAAAGTGTAAAAACAACAGTTTATGGTCTTATGGGCATCATGTGTAGGACTATTTCTTGGCTGGGCAGTGACATTTGTTGTCACTTAAAGGCTGCTAGGCAACCAGCAGATACTTCAGGAAGTCAGCACAAAGTGACAAAAATTGAGATTGTAGAATCAAGTGAGAGAAATCAGAAGCTTCTGTGCTTCTAAATGTTTTTTTCCTTTCTAATGGGCGCAGCAAATCTGGGTGTTCCCTTTAAATTTGTCCTCAGGGGACATCGCACTGTTACTGTATGCATGCTGACATAATTCCTCAAATAGGCAACACTGCTCAGCACAACAGGAACAAATTTAAAGACACAATAAGAGAGGGCCATGAAAGATGAAAAAAAGCTTCCTGTATTACTCTGAGGCAACCTAAATAAGACGTTTGCTCACCACAGTGCTACCCCTGCACTGTATTCATGACCTGTTTAGTATGAATGATGAGCTTTGAAGAATAATGTGGGCTGGAGCTCAACTAGCAAAACTGTCAGTGAAATATGAATGAAACAAACCATATAAATACATACAAACTGCAGTCCTTGGTAGCGGACAAGCGGAAAGTCTTTTATAATGTAGCTGGGTTTGTACGAGCAGTCAGGCAGAACACCATGTAGGAACTTGCTGTTTATCAAAGGCACTGCAGACAAAAACAACACACAGATTTGAGATAAGATTACTTGGTGCATTTAGTGGGAGGAAAGAAGTTGCACAATACTTGCAACTAACGGTAAGAAATGGAGGATGAGGTGATTTATCAGCTGTGCCACAAAGAAATAGGGCAACAGAGAGACATCTCTCACCGTGGTAGAGAGTGTCTCGTGGGTCCTCCCTCAAAATGTCTGCTGCGGCACTCTGCTGCCTTGTGGGTGTGTGCTGGTGGCTCGCAGCCGTCTGTGGTATGTGGGCTACGTCACTCATTAACAAGGCAGACTCATCTGTGGGATGAAGCCACAGGACAATAGAATAAGACGAGCATTTATTGTGCAACTGAACCACTTGACTTGATATGCAGGTTTGAGCGCCGTGGCAGTTTTGAGTCATGAGACGCTGTGTGATGGAAATCCATTCTGAGCTCTAGACTAATAAAGATTCGCTGAGTGATGTGTTTTTTAAGCGGCAGGAATGATGTGTGGGTTTTTTGTGTACTTACTAACATAGAGGGAGATGTGACTGGATTCAATAACACTGAACCTGCCTCGATCCTGGAGCCGCCACTGTGTGAAAATCAACACAAAGAACTGCATGTCTCTTCCACTTTATTACTCACACTGCACATGAAAATGAGTACAGACGTGACATGAGAGTTAGAACCAATTACATGTGACAAAGAAGGAAGGAGGGGGCATTTTGTACTACTACTTACTGCCACCTCCACATGGTCAGTTCCTTTGTCGTTCTGCTTGTGGATAACCTCGAAAAAGTACCTCTTCTGAGCAGACAGCCTGTCGGACAGGAAAAAATCAGATCCAGCATTACATTATAGTCACACCAGACACAACTTAAACTGTCTCTAAAGAAATACAATCATGTGGCTTTAAGCACAGGATCTGTGTCGCTCCTGGTTGGCTTCACTGCTCTTCCATTTTTTCCCTAATAAACGTTTTATTTGGGAGGAAGCTTATCCTTATAGGAGTCGAGGGTCTAAGACTGCAATCATCAACTGGCAGCCCGTGGACCTATTATGGCCCGCCAAAGCTTCCCGTCCAGCCGCAGACTATTAATGAAGTCGTAACATTTGAGGAGGAGGCCATGCGTTCTGGTCTTTATGATACTGAGCATTATATTTTCTTCTTATATTAGAGCAACCCAAAAACAACTGAGCTCAAAATAACTTAACTGTGATTTAACAACCCCAAATATGTGTGTGTGTGACCCACAAACACTATCTTATTATTAGCTTATTATTGACCCACAGGCTGTAGACGGGTTTGGGTAAGATAGCTACATAATATCATGGGTTTTTAAACATTAATAATTTAACGGAAACATTTTGTGCCATCGTCCACCTTCTCTTCCCCTCACTCTTTCACTGTCTCCCTCCCTTTCTCACACACACACACACACACACACACACATGCAACGCAGCACTTGGTCTGTGTCCCTGTCCATGTCTAAGTCCTGACAATTGTGCAGATTGGATAGTTAAAGCTGAGAAATGTGGCTTGTGTCATATCTTTGTGCAAGAACGGGGGCATTAAACATTTCATTTCATTTACTTTACTTTTAATTTATCATTTTAATTCATCAATAAAATTAAACAATTAAATTATAAAACAATTATAGGCTAATTTGGTCTCTTTTTAAATTTTTTTTAAATTATTTATTTTTCTTGGAAAGCCCGGCCCTCCCATTGTCTTCTTAGGCAAATTCTGGCCCTTGGACAAATGTAGTTTATGTACAATGACCTAAGAAGACTGTGTGCTTTACAGATTATAAATCCCCTCAAGGTAAAGTTATGATGCTGTGGGGCTAAATACATAAAGTTGTTTTGACGTGAGTGAATGAGGACAAACAAAGTCACCAGGCGTTTACATTTACTAATATTGATCCTGCTTACTGATATTTACTTTTTCTTGTGTCAGTGTCAACTCACCAAACTCATCTAGACCACACAGCACAGAATATTTCCTGCCTAGTTACGGTAAACCACGCCCACTCAGTGTGACAGAACTTTCCAGCTGTCTGACTTTTTTTCCAGTACTCGTGTCGTAACAGTAATGTTGAGTTTTTACCATGTCATCAAGTACAGATTGGATTCCCAGAAGAGCATATACATTTTTACACAGAAATGCTTATGCTTGGGGTCTCAGAGCAGAGGTGCTTATGTTAAGGTATTGGTTTGATGTGATTAAAGGGGCAGTCCTACAAGTTAGTTGTGCACTTCCGTATAGGGGACTTGCAAGAGATTAGTTTACAGCTGCAGTTTATATCCATGTCTGTCAAGACTTTGAAATGAATCTAATAAAATGTGTTTATTTTAATATCAGAGAATAATTTCCAGTGAGAAACATGCTGTCTTCACTTAGAGAATATTTTTTTACAGAGGACTGAGAGAGCTTCATGCCACAGGGGAAAAAACACTTGAAGCTCACATCCAGTGAGCTTGTGGTGGGCTACCATGACAGCAAACAATGCTTCAAATATGGATGTTGCTGCGAAGAAGCTGCAAATTCTAAAATGTGGAAGTATGCGCTCTCACACATCTTCAACCCGGCAGCACGGACAATCGATACAATCAGCACAGTTTCACAGTGAACACCCAAGATTAGTGTTATGTGTCCCCTTCTGTTCCGGAGTTATGACGCTGACTAATAGACAGCTAAGCGTTTTTGTAGAACATGGCAATGTCACTGAAGTTGACCTTTGACCTTTTGGATATAAAATGTCATCACTTGATTATTTTATCCCTTTGGATATTTGTGTGCACTTTTGTCACAAGTATCACATGATGCAGAATAACCACCGCTCCACCCAGCTTGGCCTTGGCAAGGTGCTGGAAACATCAGTAAGTTCAGACTGGTGGAGAAAGAATTCCGCACACATCTATGCAGTGTTTCACTTTATTGTTGAGCTTTCGGTCTAGTAGACCTTCATCAGCTTATATGTGAGGCAACAATGGACAAGCTGGTAAAAGTACCCAATCTCAGGTCCTGTTTATACGACAAAGATTTCAACCTAAAATGGTAAACTTTACACGACAGCAGCATTTTGGGTGCCTGAAAATGCAAAGTCTTGAAAACGGGTTCCAGAGAGCATTTTTTTTGCAAACAGCACCGTCTCCCTTGTCATGTAAACTTGCTATATGCAGTTCCTCTGAAAACCTTTCACACATGGACATTAAGGTTGCAGTCCTTAGGCATCCCCGAGAAAGTCAACCGTCACAAAAACAATGGCGGACTCCTGAGCTCTACACTTCTCCAGCAAAGTGTAGATTTACCGTGGCAACTCCACCTCGTCGTCTGTCCAGACAAACGTTTGTGCGGTTGCCATTTTGTTTGTTTATACATCACCACTCTGTAGAACGAAACGCATGTGCGCAGGTGAGTGTTGTTTCATTACATTAAGTCACACCACCACCAACTACTGGCCTGGCATGTATACTACAGTGCTTTTGGTCAGTTTTGCGGATCTGTGTGCGCGGCGATTGTTATCAAAACGTTGTTATCTGACTGTGCAACTTTTTTCAAAATGAAAATGAGAAACAACTCTGTTGTCAGTGGATCGTTTTTGTGTAAACATGACCTCAGTCTAATCATTGGCTGCATGCAATACACCTGTATTTAAAAAATCAAGGTGATTTCATATAGGTTATTTTGTATTTACTTTCTACCCTTGTTTTGTATTCTTGTACTGTATGACAATACAAGTATGGCTTCCATTTGTATGCCTCTCAGCTTGCCATTCAGTATTTTTTTTTAAGATATTTTTGGGAGCATTTTTGCCTTTAATTGATAGGAAAGCTAAGTGTGAAGGGGGGAGAGAGAGAGAGGGAATGACATGCAGCAAAGGGCGATAGGCTGGAGTCGAACCAGAGCCGCTGTGGCAACAGCCTTGTACATGAGGCGCCTGCTCTATCCACTAAGCCACTGACACCCCGCCATTCAGTGTTTTTTAAAAGAAAACTACAACTCCCAGGAGGTGGAGCTCCTACCACCACGGTTGCACACAGATGTACTGCATACAGCCAGTGATTAGACTGAGATTGGTTACTTTTACCAGCCGGTCCATTGTTGCCTTACGTATGCTCTGATGAAAGCTCAACAATAAAGTGAAACACTGCATAGATGTGCGTGTGCAGAAATCTTTCTCTGCCAGTCACAATTAGCATATGAATACTGGAGTAATGGCCAAAAACGTGTTTGGTGAAGTTACAGTGACCTTTAACCACCAAAATCCAGGTGACATTTGCGTCAGATTTGAATAAATTCCCTCAAAGTGTTCCTGAGATATCATGTTCATGAGAATGGGATGGATGGACAGCCCAAAAACATGATGCCTCTGGACTCCGGCTGTTGGTGATTTGGAAGCATGTAAAGGATTGGCAGTCCTCGATATGGATCAAGCTCCTACATTTTTTTTTGTTGTTGCTAAAATTAGGACAGTTTGGGTTATTTTTACTGAATGGTTCAGTCTGTGTTGTTTTACATGTGCTCCTCTTATGGGTTTAAAGTAGAAGGGTAACGATGCACCAATGAGAATTTCAAACATTTTCTATCGTGTATGGTGCTTGTCGAAGATGCCACTGTCAGTTAAATCCGATCAAACCACACCCACACAGTCCGGATGTAGCATTCATGCTAGGGTGAAATGCTCTAGATTTTGAACCAAGCTTTCATTGGCTCCAATAACTGAGTTTTACAGTCAGACAAAGAGACTGGACTGCACCTGAGACTTTGCACTAGTTTAATTGCTGTACTATACACACAGAGCAATATTGTATGTTTGACTATTCACACCATCAATGTTAGCTGATGATTTGGCAGTGAAATCCTCTCTGGTATCAACTCACCTAACTGGTTTGGAGATCTGACTGGCATACTTGTCAAACTCGCCCGGGGCTGTCCATTCTGTGCCAGTCTAGAAAGAGAAACCCAGCGTGCAAAAGAAATATGACAGTGAACAATAAAAGCTATGCGGAAATGATCCTCTGCCCCTTGTAAAGATGAAAGACTTGCGTACCTTTCCAACCCATGCCAGTAACTGCAAGTTAAGGGGAGACTCATCTGAGCTGAGCCACAATTCCGAGTTGTCATCGGAGCTTACAGCAAACACAAACTCTCCTGTAAGATGAGGAGAAAAAAGGAGATAAAGAGACTGATTGAAGGAGAGATAGAGGGAGAAGAATTGCAAGCATGTTCTCAGTGAGGTAGCAGACAGGGACTGGACGAAAAAACACATGTTGTACCATCGCTGTATGGATGTAGATAACCGAATATCCTGAGCCCATAGTTTGTCCACTGAGGGGAGACGGCCAGCTTTGACACTGTAATCCTGGACTGAAAGAGGGAGGAAAGAAAAACACAAGAGTATCAGCCGTGGTGTTTACTCAAAGTGAGACTACATCTTGAGTGCAGGGACATGAGGATCTAACACGTGGATGTAGAATGCACCTCTGAGTGAAAACAACGGTGTGTGTGTGTGAGGGCGTTTGTGTCAGAGTGTGTGTAGGGATGTCTTTGCACCATGAATACTTCATGGTACTCCTGGGGGAAAGACATGGACAGGGGTTTGACTCACATGAGGATACAGCGGGTAGTGCAGGTTCTTGCTGAGGTCAGCTGTAGAAGTGCCACACCAGTCCTCAAAGATGTGCAGATTGGCCTGTCCCTTATACTGCAGGAAGTAAAGAGACAGTGAGGATGACACCGGGAACAGCGAGACAATTAACCATCTGGCGGTCTCAGTACTTAGCAAACTAAAACCAACAAATACAGACTTCTTCAGATACCACTTGACAATACAATGACAGGACTACTGGTTTCAACTGTCACCCAATTCCTACCAGCCACCACACTTCCTGTGTACAGACAAGTCTTTTTCAAAGAGTTATTGCACCCAAATTACAAAACACTCTCTCTAGTGGTATCTACCCATGCACATTGCTTTGGTTTTATTTACTTGCTTAGTTAAAAATACCTGGCTCCAAGATTTTTGGCTGTACCCGAATTCTGTGGAGGTGTGGTTCTCAAAGCATTATTTAATTACTTAAAGGATGCCAGCCACTTTGTTTACGTCCCCCTAAAATATCCGACCTTGATTTGCTGACTTGCATCTGCACGCTGTTTGTCACAAAAGAGGTGTTTTCACATTCCTATAGTGAAGAGGGAAATATCTGTGTGCTTTCCTAAAATCTGAGATTCAAAGCAAGATGCGTAAGTCTCTAATATGAAAGCTAGGGATAGACCGATATGGATTTTTTAGGGCCGATGCCAATACCGATTTTTTTCCATCACCCTTAGCCGATGACCGATTATGGACTGCCGATTTTCTTGAGCTGATATTTGGGGCCGATACTGCTTTTGCTCCCTCAATTTACATCAAAAAAATGACACAATGATAACAAATATTACAGGTCTCAAGTTTAAAATAAGAAACATTTATTGAACAGTAAAAAATACTAAAACAAGATGGAAAGTTGAGGTAGAACAGGTAGAATATTATTATTATTATATATATATATTATATATTATTATTATTATTATTATACATTCAAATAAAAAAAAAGAGTTCAGTGCTCTTAAATCTTCCAGTAATGTCTTTATAAAATAAACAAATATTTAAGCTGAAGCATAAATAAAACAACAACTCCTGTACACGGTAGGATTCGCTGCATGTGCGCTGCAGGGTCTTCTGGCAACACAGAGCTGCCCGTGGATGCCTGTCTGTAAATCATGCCAGGGAAAAATAAATCTGCGAACCCACGCGTGTATCAGCCGATGCCGATACAAGTAAAAAACTCAAATATCGGCCCGATATATCGGCCGGCCAATGTATTGGTCTATCCTAAATGAAAGCTAACTGCTGTCTAATATACAAAGGCTGCCCCAAAAACCCTGAAACCTCCAGCACAGAGCAGACAGAGAAAGTTTGCAGTAGCGTGGTGAAAGCTTTGACAGCAAACGTGGTAGAGTGTGTAGCCTTTGGACGTAAACTGGACCAATGTGAACACACTGTAACATCATAGCAGATATTAAATGCTTTGCAACCCTTATGCTGTGTAAGCCACTGCCTGTTACAACCTAACAAACAACTTAAACAAATAAAAAATACTAACTATACTTAGCATTCTGATACATTGGCTAATTTTGGTGCTCATCAGACTAACTGAGTCCGACTGAGGCTAAAACATGTATGGCTGTGGCCACTTGTCCACAAGCAAACAGGGTTTGGGTCACTAAAACAAGAATATTTGAGACCATTTAAGGTGCAGATTTTTTAAAGCTCCAGTTACTGTTTATCTGTGTAGAAGTGTAAAATGGAGCCTTTGGAAAATTATGATGCAATCTCCTTAATTCAGGCATGCCCACTGTTGCTTTGTGCAATAAGCATATGCTATAGACAACAACAATGATGAATCATTGGTCTTCAAATGCTTTGTTAGCACTGCTTGGTCTAATAACTACTTTACACCTAAACCTAGTATTGCCGCACCACTCCACAGACAATCGGAGCCATGTGCTGCACCCAGTGTTTTTGCTCCACCTCAGTGTCTGCGGTTTAAAGCCCATCAGAAACTATAGTTCTGAAAAAGGACCTTACCCAAACCACCGAGGGGGGCGCTATGCATGAACAGTAGGGAAACAATATTCGATAAAGGAACCAATTTGATGCCATACAGGTTGAACCAGGAGATGGAGGAACACTTTCCAGGGTTGGATTGTTGTCAGTGAGGAATAGAAGGAAATCTTTAGCATATCCAGAGCATCACTCGTGAATTTGAGTGAGCTCCTTCACTCTGATATCAAATGGGAATAAATGGTGATGAGATCTCCAGTAAGTGTTTTGAAAAACGTAACATCCGTCTGTGAGGAGGGGAAACTGCTGAAGACAGCTAACGAGGGCGAGCGTATAGGGTCGTATTTGTGTTCTTGTGTGGACGGAGATATATTGTAAAACAACAAAATATTTTTTAAAACGTACAGGAAAAACAGAGGGCTACAGGGATGAGGTTTTTCTGTAGGCCACATGGAAATTAGCGTCTGCCTGGTGTCCTCAACAAAAACCCTATGGGACTTTTCCATTGGATTTTGGATTACTGAAAAAAAAAAAAAAAAAAAAAGCTCTGTGGTAAACACAACATTATGATACATGCTTCGTTCAGCAAGATAATCCTCACAAATTAACACCAATTTTATGATTTTTGAAGCCTTAATGCAATCGCCAGGAGTAAAAAGCTAACAATAGGCTATAACCTACAGTCACATGACTTCACATCACCACCACAATGATGCAGTGAAGCCGCGCTCAGCGTGATGACATTCTGTAGTCTCTTTTAGCCGCTTGCTAACAAGCTTTTTTAAGACACATACAGGCAACAAAATTCACAAGTGATGTATTTACTGGCATATTTTATGTCATAGAACAAAACGTGAAAGTCTCAAAAACCTTATTTCAGGCATCTAACCAAAACCCCATTTTAGAAAAGTTTACTTTGAGGCAAAGGAACTGGGAATGCTAAAATGCTAACTCATTTCCAGGTTTAGGACTCATTCCTGGGGCACTCTATATCTGCCTGAATCTCTTTGGTGTTTCCTCTATTGCTAACGCTAGCCATCTTGATGCGCACTACTCTTTCACTAGTTAACTCAGCGCAGTGGGTGGGGTGAAGGCCAGATCCAGAATTTCTCAGTAAGGGAGAAAGAGTAGATGTGCTGCCAGCCCCTTTTATGAGTTTTTTTTACTTCTCACATTGGAAATCATATTAAAGTATTTATTCTAGCAGTATATTTTTACCTGCTTAAAAACATGACTGCAGGGGAGCTGAAGGGAATCAAACAATTTTATCTTCACAGAAACCTGTCACTCTAGAAATAATCCACTGACTTGGTTGATAGTCTTCTTTGGAACTACTTTCTGCCAACAATCTCTGCAAATGATAAAACTAGAACTGTTTGTTTAACTGTAAATCGCCAGAGGTTAAGTGAGTAAGTGCATTTGTAATGTGGGTGAGTTCATCCCTTAAGTAAGATATATGTACACACAGGTAGCGGGTGGATCCCAGAGTGACAATAGAAGCCACCATTAAATTGCTCTTCCCCGCCTCCAACTGCTTCAATGAAAGTCAGTGGGAAACCCTGGACACACATGCAAATGAAGAGGCAGTCGAGTTTCAGCGGAGGCCCAGATGTCCTGTAAACATACACCTCTGTGACATCTGCCAAAGAGGCCATGTTATCTGATCTGTGTGTGCTGATTGCAGCACAGGGGCAGAATAATGCAGGTGAGAGAGAGCCAAAGCCTCGACGATACCAGTCCAGTAGTTCATCAAATTTCATTAGTGGTCAAGCTAAACACTCTGCTGTCATCAGCACAGTTAGTTAAATGTTAGCGTGTTAATGTAAGCTCTGGGGTTAGGCTGTGAAATAATGACTCAAAGCGCCTCACGGGCTCGGCACTGCTTGTAATCATTTAACAAGCCTTTCTCCTTCCGTTTTCATGTCTGTGATCAAAGGCCACTTCACTGGGAGTCTGAGAAGCTTATTTGCTGTCAAGCTCAATCTTATTTTATTTCAGCCATGGCTCTGCTGCACCCTTTTCAGTAGAGTAGATAAGTAGAGTGCTAAATCTGTGATAGTAGTGACAGTGAAAGGAGTATTTCACTGCTGAAAAGATTTTTTTTTTTCACATAATCGGGCTGTCTATGCAGTAGAAAGGTGCAAATATGTTTTAAATTGAAGACCAGAAAACCTGTATCTACCAAAATGCAAGCATTGCCTCCTGCTGATGTGACAAAACGCATGGCAAATGAGCAAGGACTGGGCGCTGGCAAGATGAAGGGAAGTTTGACATGGTTCATTTACGCACACTTCCCACATTGTTATAAAACAAAGCTGGTTGAAAATCAGCGACGATTACAATCATTGTAACTGCTGGCATATTTTGACTGCTCATCTGTCCCTGCAGATGACAAGATATAAATCCCATGTACAGGGTTGCTATGTGAGTGAACAACATATATTTTTGTATAATTTATAGACTGCAGACATTCAAATACAAGATGATCTTCTTTGGTTGTTTTCGGCCACTTTTCTAGCCTCTGGCATATTTGGCATTTCACTGTGCAACCTATAGGGTAGGCTGCAATTATTCAATGCATTTTGATGATCCTATATAGCTTATATTTTTACATATTTCTGTAACTCATGACACTGTTGAATATTATTTCTTACCTACACAATTCAAGTAAATTGTTTTAATAGGCTACTGTAACTATTTTAGATATGCATTATTTATTTATTTTTTTTTAGTCGGCTATTGAAAAAGAAGCTACAACATCACATCCGTTTTTCAATGAATTGTGGGCGATTAAATCAGTGAAGTCTGCTTAAAGGGATAGTGCACCCAAAAATGAAAATTCAGCCATTATCTACTCACCCATATGCCGAGGGAGGCTCAGGTGAAGTTTTAGAGTCCTCACATCACTTGCGGAGATCCAAGAGGAGAGGGGTAGCAGCACAACTCCACCTAATGCAAGCTGACGGCGCCCCAGATATTTTGTGGTTTCAATTATGTGTTTTTGGACGTTTTAATCTGGGGCGCCGTCAGCCTGCATTAGGTGGAATTTTGTTGCTAGCCCCTCCCCCCTTGGATCTCCGCAAGTGTTGTGAGGATGCTAAAACTACACCTGAACCTCCCTCGGCATATGGGTGAGTAGATAATGGCTGAATTTTCATTTTTGGGTGCATTATCCCTTTAAGTCTGCACTCCAAGCGGGTCTCTAGAAGTCTGCAGAAAGTACCTTTAAGGCCCCTTGTGGACTGGTTTAATAGTGAATTTGGACAGCCCTAAGCACTCCCAGACTTCATCGGGAATGCGCCCACAAGACATTCACAATTGTGAGGGATTTACGCTTTTATTTCACTTGTGTGATTGTAATTTATACATCTTTGGGTTTTGGAGTGTTAGTTAGACAAAACAAGAGAAATCTTTAGACATCATCTTGAACTTAAGGAAACTATGATGGTGTTTTCCACAACTTTTAGACTTTTTTATAGTTTGATTTTTATAATGAATAATGACTGAACAACTTACAACTAACCCTTTTTGGAAGTAAAAGAGTAAAAGCCTATTTACAGATTAAATAATCAGATGGTAATGCGTGTTTCTGGTTCATGAATGAAATACCCTAAGGATTAACGTACTAAGTTGATTCAATATACCTATAATTAATTTTTAAAGAGATATTTCAGGTATAACTACCCTGCAATAAACACAATTAAAAGAAAATTACTGACAGTTAACAAATTACATGTTGTCAGACCAGTCAACTCTGTTTGGATGAAGCACTTTGACAGATTGCACGTCAGTAGGTAAGGCAATTAAATCTTATAGCGCTAATCACATCCAGTGAATGACTAAGAGGGCACCCGCACAAACATGATCACTAGGACTGTCACAATGCTACTGCAGAGTGTGCTTACACTGGTCTGCAGAGCCAGACACAGCAACAGCTTCCCCCGAACATGTAACATGAGGTGCGAGCAACTGGCCAAAGCACAGTGCTTCTTAATATAGTGGAAACATGATGACAGAGCAATGGAAGCTGCTGAAGCAGACTCTGCTGCAGGAAACAAATTGTATACAGAGGCAAATGAAGTGAGGTGGGAGGGAATTGGGCAGGTCTTGGCAGGTTATTTAGAGTTCAAAGGAGGTGAGTGTTAAAGCATGCGGACACTATGGACACACACACACACACACCTCTGGTTTCCAGGTTTGTGGAGTGTAGCTTGATCTCCAAGCGGCTGAATCCTCCATGGAGTGTGGCTGCTGGTCTCTCCTGACCTGGAAAACACACATATTTACGTCTAAGCTTGGTTTCCGCCACCCCTCCCTGCACAAACACACACCCTTGCATCACCTCATTTTCTATAACCACTTCTTTTTCCATGCACCGTCCTTACCCTCTCGTCAAACATGGCTCTCCTCCAGCTGCTGCTGTCAGCGTAGGGATTCATACCTGAGAAAGTGGATGAAAACAATCAGAGTAGCACCGGGCTGACAGGCAAATATGCAGCGATGATGCACAGATGGGCAACACAAGATCTCCTCTGCTGATTTGAAAGAAATTTGTGATTTCCCCAGGAGATGGAGCAGGTTGTTAATCCTGTATTGGCTTCCCTCTGAGTTTGCATTTAAACAAAATGTATTCTAATCCAGGAAGAGCGTGTGGCTCGATCTACTTCTCATTGCTGGTAACATATGAAAATCATTTTATTTAAAGTGGGAGAGCGTGCTGGGAGGAGGAAGTGCACATGTACGTGTATGAATGACAAACTCATCATAGTTAAGCAAACAGAGCTGCTGAAAACATGGCACAAGCGGCATTCTGCTGCAACCACAGAAAAACAAACACTCTACTAACTACGCAAGCCAACAGCATCATCAGTCTAACTTGCCCGATGCTTTATAGCTCGCCGCATACTTCAGGTGTTGCAAGATTTTCCAGTTTTTACTTATACATGCTTTTTTATTCATTTACTATGGGCTTGTGTTGCACGAACAATGGAGCCCAGTGTCCCAACGGAGTCCCACCCACTCCCTGTTCCAATTCAATGCTGATGACCACTGACTGTAACTCATCTCACTCAGCCTTTAATGAGCTGCTATGGCACTCCTCTGTTCGCCCAAATTTTCTGGCGCTCCGGTAGAGCAGAGGCAGAAATATTACTCCTTCTCTAACCTCTTCCATCATCCTTCAAATTATAGGGTAGTGTGTATTTTAAAGGACCTCAGTGTGTTTTTTTTACGAGCCTGTGGTGTCAGTGAGTGACAGTGCCTGTAGACTCGGAGTCTGTCATTATCACCAGGGTGGAGATCTCCAAACACACACCCTTGAGACATGTGGGACAATTTTGGCAGCGCACGTAATTCTAGAGTGGCGGTTAAGAAAAGCAAGAGAGGAATATTTTTATCTCCATCTGCACTCATCCAGTTTTTCTACTACTACTAAACCTTCCTCTGTTCCCTTTTTTGTCACAGCGTTCACCACAGCACTGATAAGGCTTTTGTTTAATTCCTTATTCATTCTGTCATCGAATTCAGTGTTTCAGAATGACTGTCAGCTCCTTCTTTGGTGAAACTGAAAGACTCAAAAATGTTTCAGCTGATAAAAAGAAAATTGCTGCAGGGCTTTACAGGCTTTTCAGCCTTCATCTTGACAACAGAGAGACTGGAGTTTTTTAATGTGGCTTTTGTATTTATGTGACATTTTGGCCTGTTCTTTCCACCTTGGAGACTATATTTCAGGTCGGGCTACTGACGCCGCCAAATAGACCTTTCTTATGGACAATTTGCTGCTGTTAAAAGCATTTTAGACATACACTGTTGCATATGTGACATACAGAAAAGATAGTCAAACATGCAGTTTGCATAGTCAAACATGGTAAATGTTTATTCCCATTTATGGATAAGAAGCACACTGCAGACAGTGTAATGTCGAGTGGGTTTTTCCGAGAAAGCATTAGAGACAGACTGGTGTAAAGTATTTATCATTAACCCAACTAGAACCTTCTCTACCGAGGGATTATTCAGAAATGTGGGAGGAGTGCCCAGTAAAAAAGATCACCACATAAAAAAATCACCCACCCACACAGGCAGCCATTTCTCCATCGGGACATTTATTAACTGCAGCACTTCACGTGTTATCTATGTTCTTAAGTGCCCAGGTGACCTACATGTGGGAAAAACAAGCCATCCCTTAAAGACCCATATCTGCAGAGCCAAGCCTAACAGCGCTCCTGGTAACCTGTGCCAACAATCTTGATCTTTCACTTTCTTCTCTGCTGTTTGTAGGTGACGAAGGCGTTCCTGCTCTGCTGCACAGGAGGAAAACAAAACAATTACCATTAACAGCGAGAGGGATTCTAGGTTTTTTTGGTTTGGACACACTGAGCCAAAGAGGTTTTTTAATTAAGACTGTGAATTTTGTACTTTTTAGATACTCTGAGGGGCCATATTGTGTAGTTTTATTATGACTTATGGACTTAGTTACTCCCACCAACAAATTTCCCTGACATTTAAACAGAAACATTCTCCGAAAAATATTTCTTGTATTATAAGAGCCATTTAAAATCAAGTTTTCAAGTAACCAAATGCCGCTGTGGAGCTTTGCACCATGCATTCCAAACACTGCATTTTGTCCTACCAAAAAAAAAAAGTGTCAGTCAGTGAGCTTGGCTAGCACCAGCAGCCTGCTCCCCTAATAGGTTAATGTTCACACGTCTGTGCTGAATTTGGTTACGCATGACTCTGGTCGAGTGGTTACATGTCACTTTATGCTGACACAGCCTACATACAATGTTTTGTTTTTTTTTCAAACAAATCAAAATACTGCAAAACCACACTGGTGTTATGAGATGTCTTCTTTGTCCCACTTTCTACCTCGCTACTTGCAGAGCGGGGGCAAACAGGCCAATGTGATTTTTTTTTTCCCCTGTTGTCTTTTTTTTTCTTATTTGGTGATGATAACAATTAGTTAGTGGAGGCTGTTTTTTTTAACCATTTGACTATAAAGACATGACATGTCAGTGCAAATTATGCCAATGATGTCATTTAAATGTCTACATTTATAAAATGATAATAATTTTAATAATGAGTTAAACCAACTGGTATATCTAGAGCCAGGCAGCACAGTGGTGTAGTGGTTAGAATTGTTGCTCAGAGCAAGAGGGTTGCATGGGGGAGCCCCTCTGTGCAGAGTTTGCATGTTCGCCCTGTTTTCTCTGGGTACTCCAGCTTCCTCCCACAGTCCAAAGACATGCAGGTTAACTGGTGACTCTAAATTGTCCGTAGGTGTGAATGTGAGTGTGAATGGATATTCTGTACCTATAGCCCCTTTTACACTGCCAGATTTTCAGCGAATGTTGGGCTGTTTTGCCGGCAAGCTGCGAGCGTTTAGACACACAGAGCCGGATTGGCGAGTTGATCCAAGGTGCCCAATTTTTCACCTCGTAGGGGTAAACATATTGGTGGAACCTTTATGGTTTAAAAAGAAGGAGGCGGCCTTCCGCCACGGGAGGGGCTATTGAAAACTTGTGGGAGGAGCTGTTGATGATGCCGCACGTGCGAACCACTGGCGGTGGATAAACAGGAAACAGCTGATAGCAGGAATGAGCAGCTAGTAGCAAGAGGAAAACGCAAACCTAACAGACACTGTAAAGATGAGCAACTGAGGAGACAAGAAATTGTGCGCCCTCCTTGCCCTCGTAAATGAGGAGGCCATTAACCGTCAAATGACAGGGATGGCGAACAACGGGCCGACTTACGAGAGAATTGCTGAAGGACTGACCAGCTGTGGTTTCCCTCGGAGCGAGGCTGTTTACGTCACTCACTGAACTACACGTTTTGTATGTTTGGCATTTTGCTGAACTCCCCTATTTTGTTTTTATACTGCCAATGCTGAAAAAAGACTGATTGGGCTTTCTTGCAAATTTGCACAATTCCTATCTAAAAAGGGGTTATGTGTATGTGTGGTTATGTGCCCTGCGATAGTCTGGCAACCTGTCCAGGGTGTACCCTGCCTCTCACCCAGTGTCAGCTGGGATAGGCTCCAGCCCCCCCGTGACCCCCAAAAGGATAAGTGGTTACGGAATATGAATGAATGAACATCGACACAAAGCTGTCAACTAATTTATGTACTGTCTCGGTTTAATCATGTTTAACATTAGCATTCACAACGTACCAAAGTTTCTGGGGCTGCTTGCATAAAGCACTTAAAGTTATGATTTACCTTTAAATCTGAGTTGAGGGTTCCTTTAAAAAAATCAATTGCACATTCTTAAGTCCTCTCCTTAAAGTTTCCTTAAGTTTTTCTCCCTATCTTGGTGTTATACTTAAGAAAGCTCAGTGGCCTAGCGGTAGAGTGTCCACCCTGAGGTCGTGGGTTCGATCCCAGGCCGGGTCAAACCAAAGACTACAAAAATGGGACCCACTGCCTCCCTGCTTGCCACTCAGCATCAGGGGTTGGAATTTAGGGGTTAGATTACCACATGATTCCCGAGCGCGGCACCGTTGCTGCTCACCGCTCCCTCAGGGGATGGGTCAAATGCGGAGAACAAATTTCACACACTGTGACAATCAGTGGAACTCTAACTTTAACTTTAATACCATTGCAAAGAGGACATTGCAACCTGCAATCCCCTGATTGACTAATGACAACAACATTCAATTGCTGACTCATCACACACATCCCTAATGTGGACTGCTGTATTTCCTTTTATTCTCTATGATGCTCCTTTTTAGTTTTGTGTAGAAGTGTATTAGCCAATACCGACAGCTGTATACTAACAACCCTGTAGGGATGTCAGATGATTGCTGTCATTGTTGGCTCAGGTTCAACCCTGAACAAATACACAGTTGAGACATTACAAACACATACAGAGAACAGATGCCACAGAACTTTCTGTTGTCTAGTTCGACATTTTGCTAACAGCTAACATTATTAGATCTCTTTATGGTTTTAACATTTGTTCACTGGGTATTAATAGCTGGAGCTTTATGGAGAGTCAATATTTAGCCAGACTCTGTGTGTAAACATGTTAAAGTTAGTGATGTCTTGAGAAGGATCAGCTGACTGAATTATCATATGTAACCCAGACAGCTTTTTCTTGTTTACATGTGGTGTTTAGATTGAGAAATATTCTAAAAAAAACAACAACAACAAAAATACATCAGAAATCATGATCAGGATGGATATGAGCGTTTAATTTAATCCCAAAGTGCAGAATTTTTAACTTTGATATCTGCAATTTCAAAACAAAGTTTTGACAGAATACAAATGTGGAGGGGTGTTACGAACATGCTTATGTACTGAGGATTGAGTATCTGACACTGGCTGGTGCAATGTTCTTGTCCTTTTAAAAATAAACTTAAAATGTCATGTAACAAGGACATCTCTGTGCAAATGTGCACGTTGCCATCTGCAACAGGAGTCGCAATGCATGAGCGCAATATTGGGCACAGATTCCTTGTATCGAGTTGCAGCCCCTTTAATCACAATCTACATCTACATCTACAAAGCTTGGGATTGGTTGTAATTTAACGGGAGAAATAAGTGCTGTTACCTGGAATCACTTAATTTGTGTCTGACATTCCTCTCTGACATTTTTATTGATCCCATGTGTCCCATAAAAGTGGAATTTAATTCGAGGTAGTTTAAAAATGGAGCAACAAGCGACACACACGACTGTGTGTTACGATTTTCAAACCCTATCATTTAGAAAAGTGGAATTAAACTTAATAATTGTGACATCAAACTGGCTTTTACACTTGATAAATAACACATCTGATGCACTTTGTCATCACAAACACCTGCAAGAATGCTGGTAGCAAAATCCTATGTGTCCAATCCCACCTGCCATCCTTGAATTACACATTTAGATCTTCACGTTGCTCTCTCAGCTCTGGTTGAGAGCTACATGGGGTCCCTCCCTTGACAGAAGTCCCATTGTGTTGAAAGGGCTACAGCCTAGGAATGTGTAGATAGGCAAGCCCTGTAATGTAGGTCTTAGGCATGTGTTTACACGTCAGGCTTTGTTCAAAGTGTGTGTTTCATGTTTTGTCACTACTCTCTCGTGGGCAGACACCAACCTTACTATTTTCACTGTTTTCATCTGCGTCCATGCCAGAGGAGGTGACACCCTGATGTTTCCATGGGTGTGAGTGCCATGCAACAGATGGTAAGCTGAGGCGTAAATATGGTAAAGGGCAGGAAGTTTGATTACCCTGTGTGAGACGAGACTTCCTTCCAAGTGTAAACCCTGCAATCTGACCTTCCCATCCCCCCCCGCGTCACTCTTTTTCTCGCTCTAAAACACACACTCACTCCATCTCTTTAAATCGAGCTGTTGTCTCACCTGCTGGAGGCTCGGGTTTCCTGTGCAAATGCATCGAGCATCATTCATGAAAACTAGATGTAAAATATACTCCTGCCAATGCTCACATGGGGACTTCAACAAAATATATCTGCACTACTTCATATTGCATTGACAGTGATCTAAATATATTCTACTGTATGGAATTTCCTTTACCATCTAATACAACATATCACTGCAATAAACAGTGCTTTTGTTAGTTACAACTTTACTGTCTGCACAATGGGAAACTGTCTTTGGCTGCATCACACAGCATTAAGGAGATGTTTATCACAGAGAGGTGATGATTCAGCTCTGTGGTCAGTGTTGGGTAAACGACATTTAAGCTATAGTTAAACAGACTGCTAGCTACTTCAAAATGTAAAGTAGTTAAACTACATCTGAACTACTCTCAATTTTTTTTAGCTTTTCAAGGTAAAACTACTTTTAAAAAGTAGTTTAGCTGCATCCAAACTACATCATAGGGAATAATCACAACCCGAGTCTGCAATCTTATATTGTTACTAGGGATTGGGGAAAAAATCGATACAGCAAAGTACTGTGATAATTTTGTATGGCAATATCGTATTGCTACACGGACACCAATTTTCTATTTTGAAAATTATTAATATGACCAATCCAAATGACACTTTTAGTAGCCTATTAGAACAATATAATCAGTTGCTTTTTCAGTTTACTAGATACATTTTAATGCAATAAAAATGACTAAAACAGACTAACCACTTTATTTTATTCGATAAAACTGTCAATGTTGACAAAATTTTCCTTTGGTGACATAATTTGCCACTGAAAAATGGTAATAAATCGCAATTTATCACAATTTTATCACAATACTCGGCATATCTCAAAAAAATTGCAGTAATATTGTATCGTGAGACCTCTGTGGATTCCCACCCCTAACTGTCACACAGAGGTAGAACTGAGCTGACACTGATATAAAGTGTAGATGTGTTTAATTTAGGGACAAGGGCAGGTCAGTCTACACCTATGCAGCCTGAGGATGTGTTTTTTTTTCAGGTGAGGATAGGGTGCAAAATCAGTAATAAATGTGGACAACAAGTTGCAGCATCATGTCATGTTGCATGGCAAAAAATGTCATGACAATACCATTAATATGTAGTTTGATATTAACTACATAAACTACATGACCCCGGGTAATTAACTGCTGAAAAAGCTTTAAATGTAGAGATTGTAATGTAGTTAAACTGTCGCCTAACTGCTGCAAACTGTAATTAACTAGTAATAGAACTGTATGTAGTTAACAGGGGTGGGGGAAAAATCGATACAACAAAGTATTGCGATATTTTTGTGTAGCAATATTGTATTGTGTGTTTTATCATACACATTATTATTATAACAAATACAAATTAAGCTTAAGGTAGCCTGCTAGGCTAATATAATCAATTGCTTTTGCAGTACACTAGATACATTTTGCTGCAAAAAAGGCTTAAAAAAAAGGTAATAAATCTCAGTATACTTTATCGCAACATATTTAAAATCACAATAACTCAAGTATTGTGAAAATATCGTATTGTGGATCCTCTGCTGTTTCCCAACCTTAGGTAACACCTCCCCAACAGTGTCTGTGGTCACTTATGAAGCCGCACTTAATTGTAAGATGTTTTTAAGATTGGTGCTACTTTATATTTAGAAATAAAATGGACAAATGTCAGAAACAGCTTTGAAACTAATGCAGTCCTGTTCAGCATCATTGAAGAAGTGTTAAAACAGGTGAAAAAAATGAGCCAATCAAATGAGTGAATGCAGAACAGACTCGAGAAAAAGTGAACTTCTTAGGTAAGGAAGTCATTGCTGCATCCTTTCTCTGAAAGCTGCACAATTTTTTTTTTATCTATGTCTGCATGATGCCTTAAATTTTACTGCAGCCTGATCCTTTTGCAAACTTTATGCTTTTATACACTTTGTATCATGAGTCTGTTCGTATCACTTACAGGTTGTTTATTGGATCTAAGTGCCTTGTAAATGATGCACTGCCTTAACGTTCAGAGGACAACCACTTGTTGAGTAAGACCTGTCGTAACGGTGTCGGAACTGGCAGCCACAGACTTACTGGTTTCACTGCTCCATGCTTTTGCAGCGACCATCTCATGGTAGACGGCCACAGCTCCGACCAGCAGAATCGCCCCGAACAAGAGATATTTGCCATTGCGCCTCAGTTTCTTCAGGGGGAAAAACGCCGCGATCATCTTGGATCTCGGGCGAGAGCTCCTCCCGAGTTATTCATCGGTCGGGTTACCCGCTTTGTCATCCGGAGGGGGCCGACCCCACCGTGAGCCCGTCCGCCCGACTGCTTGCCACCCACCGCTGCCCCCAGTGGGTGCGCACTACCGGCGCCCTGGATGTCCCCAGTGCGCGCGGCCCCTGGTGGCTCTCATCCCGCGAAGAATCCCACCATGACCTGGGGTAGCCGGTAGTCTTTCACCGAGCACTCTCGGTCATCTAAAACAGTCACTTTGTTGAGTTGCTTTCTCTCACACAGAGCGATGCCGTCCTGATCTGAGTTCCGGCTGCTCCAACATCTGACTACACACGAAGCAGCACAAACAACTGAGTGAGTGGTGAAATCTCACACCCGGTTTTACTCCACACAACTTCATGAGAGCACACAGAAGATGCACGAGAAAGGACAGAGCGGAGCCACTTGTGCCTTCAAAGTAAAAGCACGAGTATATCACAGAGGCGAAAAAGCCATACATAGCCGTGATTAAACACCTCCAACTCTCTAAATATTCCCAATAAACTGTATTATATCATGTATAGCTGGGTACACTGTCGCGCACGTCAACATATTTATAAGTCGGCATTTTATTTTGAAATATACTATCGGAAGCACTTCCTGTTTGTAGCTAGCTTGACGCTACTCGCTGTGGGATTGAAGGGAGGAGTGAACGTGACAGCAAATATCACCCTTTGCTTTGGGATTTACCTGTGACAGGTAGTAACCGCATTTACAAGTACTTCCTTAAGTGCTTTTTCCTTTTATGGGTTTAATCACCAACCGCATTTTAAAAGGATAACGTCATATACAGCCTTATATTGTATTGTTAAACAAAAAAAAAACTTCAATGATAGGTTCGCAGGTTGTGGTTAGTTATTAATTATTTATTAGCTAACAATACATGTAAACAACGTAAAATATTTAGGGCGTACTGCTTCATGTCACAACATGTGTAATAGCCTAACAATACATCCATATGAGTAGAAAGGTTTTGAATACAAGTGCTTCTGTTTTAGACATTGAACATGAACAAAGGGACTACACTGAGTCAAGTTATTAAGCCATTAGTAATATATTAGTACTAATATAATAATATAATAATAAGTAGGGCAATTAAATAATTACAAAACAACTAGCCCACAAATAAACTTTAAAGCAGGGGTGTCAAACTCATTTTTACTTCAGGGGCCACATACAGCCCAATTTGATCTCAAGTTGGCCTTTAACCTTAAAATAACAACCCCCTTTTCACATATTTCACACATACAAACAAGAAAGTAAACATCTACAATAACTAACACATTTAAAGAAAGAGAAATGAATGAAGAAATAACAAACAAACAAGCAAAAATAAAACAATAAACATATCAGACTAAAAAAACAAGACAAATTGAAAGTCAATAGCAACATAAATACACTCTACACACGCTATTACATTGTGATTGTGTACCCCGATGACCAATAATGGTTTCCACATTAAATTCTCCTGCCCATCCTCTGGTTATATAAGTCAGTCTTTCAAATGCCATCTCCCTCACCCACATCTCAAAGGTGTATCCATTTTCCTCAAAGAAAGAGCTATCATTCTCCTGGCCTGCAGGAGTCCAAAGTCAATTAAAGGTATCCGTTGTGAACTAGCAACAACGTTCTTTGGATGTATAGGGAGCACACCATTTTGGTTGGTGAGGTACATTCATTCCAGCAATCCAAGATATAGTCTCGACAACTGTTTATCAGTATTCTTGCAATTTTGGACACACATCATCTCCCGTACACAATGGAACAGAGTCCCCTTTCCCTCTGAGCACTTAATACAATGTCTGGGATGTCAAGGGACCAACGGTTCAGCCTGGCTGGGGTAATGTAAGTTCTCATCAGCCATTTGTTCTGGCATTGATTGTTTTTGAGCTTTAAAGCATGCTTTATAAGAAGTACATTCTGAAAACTTTCATCCATTTACGAAACAAATTATGAACAGAGTGCTATATCCTAAGAAAAATTATGTGCAAATTCAGTCTGCTACTCACTTTCTTACATGTGATTTCTTTTTCATAATTTCCCAATAAAGTGGAAGCTATTGAAGAAGCAGGTTAATTCATCCCCTCCCGTACAAACAATTTACAATCTGAGGTTTTGTCAGTGCCTCAGCAGCAGGGTACCACCCATGTTGTTTCAAGATAGAAGTCCGATACAGATTTGTTTGTACTCAAGCTGCTGTTTGACAATTTCTTGCACATTGTTCAATATCTTAAAATCTGACTACAGAAAGTATTTATTGTTATTTCAGAGAGCTGCATGCTGGTCAGGGTGGAGAAGCCTCTGAGGCTAGATTTTACATGAAGTATTTACTCACTGTTAAAATTGCTCCTGAAGCCTCTCAGCCTTCACATGTGCATCAACATTAGGTGTGCAAAGTCACTTAGTGGGCTGGATCGGACCCTTAGGCAGGCCGGTTCTGGCCCTCGGCCCATATGTTTGACACCCCTGCTCCAAAGGAGCATAACAGGAGTTTGTTGGCAGTGAATTCCTTGTTTAGATCTCATATGTTGTTGCAATTTTTCCTAATCAAAATAAAACACCTGTAATAAAAATGTCATTGTTGATGCACCTTATAGGGATTATGTCACGCAAGCACACACAGAACAAAGAGAGGCTGGCTCCTGCTTATCTGGGGAAAAAAACACAAACAAACCCTCCCAGGTGGGTCCTCCACACACCTCCCTTTTTACATCCTATAAACCTGACTTTATACTGTCTATGTCACAAAAAAAGGAAGCACGAGAATAAAATACTCTAAAAACAAAAACAACATCTGGCTCAATACTGCAGGGAGAAAATTAATTGCTCCTCCACTTTCATTTTTCATCCACCTGTAGAGAACAAGCAGTGCTGGGCTGTAATCACACCGGAGAGAGCTGACATGTGTAAACTGACACCAGTGTTCCTGTGAGAGAGCTGGAGGATCAGATCAGATCCTGCGTGTCCTCGAAAAGAAGACTCTGACTTCCTGACTGCTGTGGGTTCACAGTGGGTCAATTACTAATTGCAAAACACATCTTATAATAGGGGCATTTCAAAATACTCAGAAGCCTCAAAAATAAAAAACACATATGCTGATTCAGTTTAATCAAAAATATACTTTGGACAGTGGGAATCATTTTTATTTCTCCTATGCAGATGGAAAGTAAAGCTATTAAGGACTACTGTTTTCTTGATTATATGTTAAATATCATAAGATTTTTCAAATTTGCCATCACAGGTTCCCACAGTTGACTGACATATTGCAATTGCTGATTTTGTCTGAACATATAGTCAATTTGTAATCCATAGACACACATAAATAATCCCCACTTTCTTGGCAGTCTTGCTTGAAAAATAATTAAATGATCAAAACTGTAAAAATGCATTACAGGGTCAAATAATGGATTTTCGTGCTGAAAGCTGAGATTTTGAAATTTCACCTAGAATGACACCCCCATGCAAAAAATCACCCCCTGTGACCTTTCATTTGTCTGTGAAGGAGTTTTGAATTTTGGAAATGGTCCAAAATGTCCAGGGGTAACACAAGGGCGTACAACCTATCCAAAACGTCCAAAATAACTAATGTAAATGTGTTTAAAAGTGTGTAAAATATTACAATTATAGGCTGAGATTATGCTGTACATTAATATCTAAAGCTAAAACTGGGTTTCAAATATCAATGTAAGTTTAAGATTATGTGAAAAATAAGTCTCTTTATTATGTTAACCACCGATTAAAACAATTGCAGTAAGACAATATGCATGAGTAAGTTCCCTATCATGACTGAAGTAATTGCTCCTGTTAATAACCATCAGCAGATTCCTTATTTTATTTGACAAGCTCCATCACTTACGTTGTGGGTGGAGGGGACAGAATACAGAAACTCAATCAAAGGGAAGCTTTGTGGATCCATCAACTGGGTGCTTTGAAGTATCCTGGTCTCAATAAGGATATAGACTTCACATTTTTTGTGATTTGTCATTATCCTCTTCAAGCTTAGACATTTATTTTTTCTGGGTATCTTATCTCATGTCACTGTATTTTGTCAACTTGTTATTTGTTCATTATTGTCTATTTGTTTCATGTGATGGCCTCTGATTGGTTCCTGCCACTAGGTGTGGCCTTACCTCTGTTCTCTGTTTTAAAAAGCCCTGACAAAGACCTGCATTGGTCGAAACATATTGGCTCTTCTAACGATTTAGCCACAATAAAGGCATTTTAATATTTCCTTCCTTTGATATTTTCATTTTTCTTTATTCTTGGAGTGCCTGGATTGCCTAATTGTGAAGCTCCGACACTTCTTCATACAAATGAGGAAACACTTTTTTTCCAAACCACAGGGCCAGGCTATACTGATATTGTAGGGTTGACTATTCATGCTTTCACCACATTTACACGAGATTTTTGAGAAATAATCACCAGTAATGTGTATGTATTAACAAAGTGGGTAAAGACAAGGTCTGTTAAGTTCAGAAAAATAATACATATAGGTTCCATATTACCCCACTGAAACGCAATAAGTTTAATCTAGCTTTGCTTTCAAAACACTGCAATAAGTGTAAAACTTCTGAAGGCTCATATTTCCATGGTATTTATTACTGCCCCCTTAATTGATGACTTCTGGGTCAAAGTGTGTAAAGAAATTGGTATTATTTTTAAGAACAAAACAACTCTCAAACCTATGTTTTGCATTCTTGGGATACAGTCAGTGGCTCTGAACCTCAGCCCCTCTTCACTGAAGCTGCTTAAGGTACTACTTTTTAGTGCAAGGAGGTGTGTTCAGTGGCCCTTAGGAGTGGACCGTACGGACTAGCATGGACCGAGGTCTCGAAACACATCTCCATGTAGGTTTATGTACTCAATTTGCCACTATGCAATTAGAAAAGCTCAGAGAAACACTTTCACTGTAATGCAGCATTTAAAATGAACATCACTTTCAATACTGTGATATACAAAATCTGAGACAATTTTTAGTTTTAATATCACAATAGATATATCATCAATATACTGCCCAGCCCTGCCTCACCATTTGTGATTTATGAGCAAAAGACAGGGCAGCAGGGAAAATAAGTCATGCGCTGCAACTAGAACCTGTGAAGAACAGATGTAAGTAAAGAATATCAAACACAGTCAAGTTGTAGCTATTGTTTATTACATCTTTCTGTCAGGGCAGACCAAGCAGTGACCCTTCCAAAAGACAGAGATAAACTCAACACACAACTCACAGCCCTGTTTTAAATTAGCCCCCTAGTTCAGTTTCTGCCCCACTCTACAGGTGCTGTCCACTGACAATGAACAGGGCTCACACTTCTGGCGTACCATCTTCAACAGCCTGAATCCGATGAGCCGTACATGAACACGTTCACACATGTACTTTTTTTTTTTTTTTTTACAGTAAATTAAGACTAAGACTTGACTGTTTATTACTTGAGTGTGTCCAGGAAAAGCTAATTCATGTACTTTCTAGCTGCTTTAAAATGCACAGAATTCCAGTTAAGTAATTGGTTGTATTCATCATTTTGAGAACAATACAGAAGTCACAAGCACAACACTGGAAAAAAAAGAAAGGAAAAAAAAAGAAGAAGTACAAAGTCAATATTTTCAAAGGTCAACAGTCCTGTACACTGGGGGCTAAAGGGGAGCTCCATCTTTAGACTGAGAGAGAGAGAAGCGTGAAGTTTGACAGCTATTCCAGGCTAATGTCTTATTTCTCCACAGTGCTGCTACATACATACTTTGGGACACAGGCACTCTAACGTTCAGACGCATCATATCTATGCACGCAACCATCACAACTCCGAGAATTGATCAGTAGGCCCATGAGAGGAGTATTAGATGGATAGCATAAGACATGAGGAGGGGTAGAGGACAGAGGGTAGTGCAAGGTGAATGGTCTAGCCCTTGACGGGTGAAATTCTGCACGGAACACTTTGATGCACTTTTTTCCTACCCAAAACGCTGTGAAAACACATGCACAGTTCAAAGCTGTGGGTTGAGAGGGTTCAGCGGTGGGATTGTGGCACACAATTCATTTACTAAAAACCACGTCCCACATTGCCATCAGCTAGGGAAGCCCCACCTGCTCGGGTAGCTGCCACAGCAAAATAAAAAAAAAAAAGCCCGGATACAAAGAAAGCCAGCGAAGAGTAAGACGCTCCCAAAGTCAGTGCTCTCTTTGACACGCTCAGTCTTGCGCGCGCACCTCATACACACATCCACACACACACAGTCACACCTTAAACACAAATGGCTGAAGTTACAAAAGTCTAAAGTACAGATGAGCTGTAATAGTCACATCTTCATCTATGCCTTTGCTTCGCCCGCAACTTCTTTTTCTCCATTCTCAACTTCCATCGCATCGTCGCCGTTCTCTTTGCTCTCAGTCTTCACCTTCTCGGCTTCTTTCTGTTTGTGAGGAGAGAAAAAACAATCCAAATCATTTTTTTGCCTCTTTTCTGTCAGTCTCATTGACAATTTACAAACATGCTTATCCCACCCTCTTGTGGCTGTTTTTAGAAAATACAACCCTTTACCTTTGAATCCCTCTCTGCAAATATCTGGAACATGTTGGCGTAGGTGCGTTTGTCTTTCTCATGCTGCTCCTTGATACGTTTCTGACAGAGAACCACCTGGCAGGAGGAAAGAAGGAGAGGTCAGATCACCTACTTCCAGATATGGAACAGGTACAACCAAAAGATATAATACAATGAATGGCTTCATATTTTCAGTGCACTTTGAGCAGATGTATCATAATTCTAAGACCAATTTGACAGGAGCTATAATTAGGGGTAGTTTACTTGGGCTTTATTAATGTACAAAATGTTCCCGCTTACGTAGTAATTAAGACTGGTGGTTTCACGACCAGCAAATACATGCAACATTTTATTTGCCAAATGAGCTAATATGAGATATAATAACACATAAGAGAGCATCATGTGCCTGTTTCAGTGTTGATGGTAGCAAAATGAGTCTCACCTGCATAAAAAGGACACATTAATTTATTTCTATGCACCCCTTTTTTGGATTTGTAACAGACTCATCACAACGGCAAGATCGAAGAAAGTAAGTTGGAATCATCCGTTATACCTGGCTCTTGGCAGCCTTGTTGGCAGGGTACAGTTGAACAACATGCTGAAAGTCATCTCTTGCCCTCTCAAACTCTTTCATCCCAAACAGTGCCTCTCCCCTTCGGAACAGAGCCTTCTCATTAGATGCATCCAACTCCAGAGCCTGTAATTATAAACAGAGTATGGGGAAATGTTTACAGAATTTAAATACATGAGAAGCACTACCATGTAACAGACATCCATACAAACTATATTTTACATAAACATTATTTAACTATCTTGTCAACAGATTGTTGTCAAATGTGTCAACAATGGGGTCAAGATTTCTCCTTCGTCATTAGTTCAAGGTCCACACAGTCTAATATGTTCTGGACTCACGACCCACCAGTTAGGGACCACTGTTTTAATGCAAATCAAATATTTCCCAATGCTGTAGCTTCACATCAGAAGCAATTAACAGGCAAATCATGAACGGACTTTTATTGTTAAGTGGTCAAAGGAAATGCAATGTGCTTGTCAGTGAGATTAGCATGGTCACTATTGTTCAATAATAATGCCTCTACATCAGTGGTTTTCAAAAACACCAAAGGACAAGCCAAAATCTCACGGCACACCTGTATTTATGTCTGAACATCAGCTCCTATATTGTGTGTTATCACTCTTATCACGACATAAGACAATAGAAATAAGAGAAAATAAGACAGGTAGCTTTCGTTATAGTCTACTGACAGTTTTTGTTTCTCTTTTCTTTCAGTGGTCGCTGGTGCCTTCTTGTAATTTGCGTCATACAATAAAGTGATCCATTGTCCCACTCATGGCTTTCTCCTTTTAAATCTTATCATCTCTCACACTGGCTGCCAATCAGGGCACGCAAACGGCAACAAATAGGTTCCCCGTGAACGTTTTATAAATCAAATTAAATTACATTTTTAGCTTAGTAAATGGGTGCACACAACATACTGATACAGTCAATTAACAATTCATTCATAACTTCTTGTATAGGCGCAGTTGGATATTTCAATAATAGGCTTATGTGGGGTTATCACAAAATTCGATGGCCCACCTGGACTGGCATCACGGCTCACCAGTGTGCCGTGACACACCATTTGAGAACCACTGCTCTACAACTACCGTGGCAAGCATAGTAAAGAATAAATATTAAATACCTTGTCACAGTTTTCTAGGGCTTGGCTCGACTCCTGTAGTTTAAGGAAGCACATGGCCAAGTTCAGATGTGCAGCCAGCCGCAGTGATTTCGCCTTCTTCTCGTCCTCCTCTGACAACCCAGTTTCACGTTCCAGCCATGACACAATCCTTTTGTACTGCACTGACGCCTGCTTGTATTTCCCCTCCTGCAGCATATGAAATCACTACATTAGATAACATGAAAGGTATGTCTTATAAATTCTCTTTACAGCTATGAGCTTTGTAAATGCTCCACTGCACACCTTAAAATACTGTGTTCCCTTCTCTTTGACAATGCTGCTCTGTTCCAGCTTCTCTACCGTGTTCATCTCCCACGATTCCTTCGCCTAAAGAAAACAAAACACACATTAATCACTTCTTACGGGGGAAATGTTGCAGTACACAACTGACGTGTAATTGCCCAGCTACAGCCACGCTGTGTTTGCAACTCAGCGGCAAGATGTGTTTACCTTCTCAAAGGCTGTCAGCTTGATTTTGTATTGCAGTGTTGCTCCGCCGGGGATGTTATACTTTGCATTGCCTTCGTTCCCAAAGCCATATCTACAAATCAAAGACACATATTAATCTCAAGTGTGGTGTATAAACGCTGTATTATCAGTTGCAGTTTACCTTGAAACAGCATTGCATACCATTTCCTAGACGAGATAGGATGACTGTGTATCTAAAGATCTTTCATTTTTTGTCATATCACAGCATAGATCTCTTGAAGCTGATCACGTTGGCCAAATTTCAGTCTTGTTACCCATTACTCTTAACACTAGAATTGTTTTAACAGTTCAGCTTGAGATGTAGTTAAACACAGGAATGATCTGATAAAATAAAAACAATAAAAACACTCACTACTGCAACACAAAAGACTATTTGTCGTAGTACATGTGATCGTACTTAGGCTTAACACTGATGAGGGCCTCCTCTCCCTGCTCCATAGCCATGATAGCTTTCTCCACAGCAATTGGGAAGCCAAGGTTCTCTCCATCTCCAATCTCAAACTTCAATTCTCTCTCGTCAAATACACGCCCCTCATAGGTACCCTCCACAGTCACTAAAAGGGGTTGAAAAATGCTGGGGTTAGTTTGTGCTACAAATCAGACTCTTGATTTAGCCATAAACTTATTAGCATGCGGTAAATTGACAGCTCCAAAACAAAGAGACCCAGTGATTTAAACAGGAATAACTACTGAGTAAAGCAGTTTCATGTTTAAAATGTTTTTAAGTTTTTCCAATGCTCTCGTTGCTGAGGGGCTTCCAATGATAGTGGCTGACGCAAAAATACAGCTACATCACTCCCGTGCTATATAAATGTGACGGCCTTTTGCTCGCTGTTGGCCAGAGGCTTATTTTGTTCAAATGGAAGACTGCGCTCCCTCCAACATATGGCCAAAGGATTCGTGAGGTAATGCGTCACATCCACCCAGAAAAATTAGATATACTATTAGAGGGTCTGCCAGAAAGTTTTATATCACCTGGCAGCCATTTATTTCTTTTGTAGAGGGTATGTCAGCTACCAGCATATCTATGTAGTCCAAGTGTCTGTATATTTTATTAGTTTTCTTTTTTTTCGTTAAGTTATTGCTATCTGCTTTTCACTTTTCTCCATCTGGTATTTATTTTCTTATTTATGTATATGTGACACTGTGAATGTATATGTTTACTTAAATGTAATTGTTTACTTATTTATTTGTATGAATGTATGTTGTATTACTGATGGTCCAAGCTGTCTGCTTCTTTATATTTGAAAATAAAAAAGGCCTTGATCAAAAATATGGATATGCAAATGGCCCTATCTAGAGCCAGTGCTTGGTTTGTCCGTGCTGAGCTACTGTAGAAACATGACAAAGCAACGAGCTGATCTCCACAGACGAGGACCTGTTCCCTATATTGATGACTCATTCGAAAGCAAGGAAAACACAGCCATTCTTATTTTCAATATACACTATGAAAACAATAGGCTTACTCCTGCTTGAGGTGGCTGTGAGTGTTTGTAAAACAACAATTATTAGCAGCTTTGATTTACAACAGCTCCAGTAGGTTACAGTATTCATTGTGAGGAAGAAAGAAGCAAAAATTCTGAACTTATGCACCTCTCCAGACCCCGTCTATATGCTATGGAGCCACTGAAGTCCTGACAGGCGATATTTTTTTATGATGTGTTCACAAGTTAATTATTTGCAAACAAAGTGACAACTTGTTCCAACAAGACAAATAAACCTGTGCGCACAAAATAAAAACTATTACCTTTCGGACCCCTAACATGCTGGTATGTATGAAATATGACTTTCTGCCAAAATATGACTTAATGGCTTTGTCTCAATCCTCATATATGATCCATTCAAGTTTATGAGCAGGAACATGCATTGTACGAACATACACCAAACACAAGCAGTGTTGTGTTGCTACAAGTACCGCTAAAATGGATTGTGAAGATGAAATACAAACCAGGAAGTGCAGTTCATGTAAATTTCAGTAAGGATTTTATAACTCTTGAAAGTTAATGTCTACAGTAAAATTTGTTCTTTGATCTAACTTTTTGTAAGGAGAACAGTAGAGGAGTCACAATGCTGTACAGTGTGTGCAAGAAGGTGTTGTATGTGCGGTTTTTGGAATTCACTCCAATCAAAATAAACTTCAGGTGACTCCAGCCTCTGCTTTCCACGAAGGCTGAAACTGAAAATGTGGTACAGCCAACTTCCAAGTCTGCAGGGGTGTTTGATCGTCATTTAAGCATCAAATATTTGGTAGGGTTTAAAATGTGCATACTTGCATGCATTTCTATAACAACTCACAATTATCTACCAACTTTAACCAAATTAATTTCTGCAAGTTAATTTATGGCTTAAAATCCAATACATGATTAGAAGAAACAAAAAAATAAGATATTTATATAGTTTTGATCTGACTCATTGGTTGAAGCTTAATAAAGAAAGTTGATTACCATTACTATTGTTAAAGAAATGACTGACACTTATAAACATTGTTACATTAATACAAAAGGGACTCTGTCTAGACCTGCTGTCCCCTAAAAATTAAACACTCTTACTTGGAAGGATGGAGATAAATCAAAAGATTAAAATGAAATGTACCAACCATTAAAGATTTCTGGTGAAAATAGTAAGATAGAAATTACCTCCCTTTATAAGCAGGTGCAATTTTTCAGTTATGGTAAATAAATATCTGTGTCTGGATGTGTTACCTTCAACAGAAGCTCCCTCATTAGGCTTCGTATATCCCTGCCCTTTAGTAATAATGCGACGGATGATTCCTCCATCTTCTTCATCAGTGATGTCCTCACCATGAAATTCAAACAGTTCCACCTACAAGTGTGCAGAAGTGTTTATTAATATCTCTTTTACACCCTTACAGGATCATGGCAAACTGTATTTCAACCACAAACCAGGGAATACAGTTTGAAGTGTAGATGATAATCAAAACATGTTATCACTGATGCTTACCTCAAAAACAAGAGTGGCATTGGGGGGTATCTTGGGTGGACTGCCTGCACATCCATAGGCATATTCTGGTTTACAGATGAGCTGGCACAGCTCCCCTATTTTCATCGTCCCTACGCCGATGTCCCATGCCTTTATTACTTGCCCTAAACACAAAGAAGACTGATTACCAACACTGGCTGTGCAACTTTGACAGAGGAGCGTTCATGTCTCTGCTAGACATGCGATCTTGGAGCCCATCGGATATCGCTGTAACGTCAGCATACTTATGCAGATGTCTGTTTAGAGAGATTACTGGATAGGAAACCAACCTTTGCCCAGTTCGAAGGAAAACTTCTCTCCTCTGTCTCTGCTTGAGTCGAAATGAGTACCGTCCAGAAGTGTGCCCACATAATGTACAAACACTTTGTCGCCGGTCATAGGCAGCTCTGTGCCCGTGCCCTCCCTTTTCACAAGCTGGAAAAACAGACAGCAATAGGAGAACTTATCAAAAACAGCAGGTGGTTTACAAAGCCATCACATACAAAGTCAAACATGTGTTACCTGTATTCTCCTGGCAGTTTTGTACTGTGCATCATAAGAGGAAACACTGCCAAATCCTTGTGAATGAATATGAGCTTTAACAGTAAACCCTCATGTGCGTGCGTGTAAATGTCAAATGCCTCTATCAGCATTAATAGCTTTTGCATTTCATATCTCTCCGAAATAAGCAATATATAACACGAAGAGAACATAAAATGAAACTATATGCTTTAAGTGAACCATAAATACAAGAAAAACAGGGGCAACTACAAGCAAACTAAAACGACCAGCTAAAATACAACCTGATATTGGCATACAGCTGCAGAACAACAAAATTCCCGGAGCAGTGCTTTCAAACAGCCTGGAGGAACCAATGAGTGCTACTTTAAGTCCTTCTGCAGAAGACTGCTCATGTATGGAGCTGCATACATAAAAGCTCTTTTGCCAAACTCTGTATGTGCCATAGGCACAGACTATAAAAACATGCTCTGTGCAGGGTGGGTATGGGCATTTCAATGTTTTGCTTAATGTACACACATAAATATGATGGAAGAAGGCCAGTAAGAGCCATGAAAATAAGAGAATGCCAATTAAAAAGTCTACAAAATTTTAAAGACAGCCACTGAACTCAAGCATATAGGATACTATGATCTGTAAGGGGCTTACAGCTGATAATAGATCTCAGTGCACCATGATTAGCTCGAGTCCAGAGCATGCAACACTGGGACGGTGCATTCATAAACAAGCACAGTTATAATGCAGCAAAGACCAGTCATTTTTGGCCAGGAAAGAAACACAGTTCCCATTTCTGAATACACACCCAGTTTCAGGTTAAGCCTTTTCACATGTAGTTCAATATGGGGCGTGAAAGAAAGACAATCGTCTGACACAATGGCAAGATATGTATTACATTAAACACTCTTTATGCTCTTGTTCTGATGTGTAACAATAGTTGGCACATTTTAAAGCTTAGCCTTGGCTCATGTGGATAACATGCACTTTGTTTTATGAACATTCAGGACGAGCTTCATATTGAATTGTTATTATCCATGTTATTGACACCCTGGCGTTGCCTGGGAAGCTGACGAATCTGCGAGCTCATGTTTTATTTGCTTTGGCTCATACTTATAATTCGCAATACCGATTTGGTGTAGCGACCTAAAGCTCACCCTGGGAGCAGGTTAGCTATGAAAGCAATGGTAGGAAACGAGATGATTGGCGTTACAGTGTTGTCAACATTGTAGCTTGCATATAAGCTGCTTTATTGACAGCGCACGCGATAGCCTAGCTAGCAACAGCTAGCGTTAGCCTATGCTTATGAGTAAACAACAAGCAGCCAGCTAACAACTACGCTAGCTGGATTGATACACACAACCAAACACAATCACTTGCCTTTAAAACGCCCCCGTCTTTCTTTGGTGTGATGTCCTCTCCTTCCATTGGGATGGTGTGTTGTCCTTCACTTGTCTGTTCCTCTGCAGTCATTGTCATAAAGCAGATTTAACCTCCTGCTCCTCTGACCTGCACCACAATTACACTTGTTTTAAGCAGCGGTGGTGGCTAAAACTAGCTAGCGTACTTACTTAACAAACCACGCCAAGTGCAGCAAGAAACAACCAAACTGACGTCGACGCTAACGTTAGCTAGCTAACTAACGCTGCTTAAAGCTCCTCGCTAGCCTTACTTACTTGTGAATGCTAATGTAAATACAACACACGTTACAGCTTAGCTAGCTGCACTGAGACCGTGCTGCCGTTGTACGCCGGACACACTTTCCACGCAGAGTGTATGCTTTCGGTTATGAAGCTTCAGGTCCACGTTGTCTGGCAGTCTGGCATCTGACAGGCGCTTCAAGAAGGGCAGAGAATTTTCCAGACACTCAAGAGGAACAGGGGATGAACCCGTGTTAGTGGCGCCACTTATGGTTACACGCATCTCCAACAAGGGCGGCGCACTTACAGAGACCACAGCAAAGGCTCAATTCGCAACTATAGCATGCCATGACGTAAGTATTTAATACTTAACTTAATTAAACATCCTGTAATTACCAAATAGTAGCACGTTTAATGAATAAAATATGCTATATCTGTACATAGCCCCGCCCGCGCAAGCACTGCAGTATATTAAAACAAGCACCCTTTAGTGTATCTTGCTCCTTATTGGTTAGATTCTGTCAGCTTCCCTCCCCATTGCTGTGTGTTGGCGCGGGAGTTGAATGTAATGACACAAAATAAAGCTAGTTTTTGAAGGATATCTGCGGGTAAGTAGCTTTTATATATCTCATATATCATCTCTGTAAGGTTTACGGTCAGCAGTATGTATAAAACGTCAGCTAATAAACGGATTTCGGATGTTTGAGGCAGCTAGCGATAAAGTTCGCAGTGACAACATCAGATTTTAGCTGCTTGACACAACATGTAGGCGAAGTGTAGCTCTGAAGTTGACAGATGAGCTACATTAATGTGGTAATTTGAGGTGATGGAGTAAAATGAGGCAAACTGAATCGGAAATTCGTCATGACTTTGATAAGGTTGACTGTCTGGGTGCCTCATGTTAGACACAATAACATCACTATCAGGAGTTGCTACTGCAAGCCAGTCTAAACACACCGTGTGGGCTGTTCAGCCGATGAAGGGGCTCATTTCATGATGATCATATCTGAACTGAAAGGTTTGATCTAATTATAAACCCTTGTCATCAGCCAGGAAGGTGCACCAGCATGGAGAGTAGTGGAAGAAGTCAATTTCCATTTCCCTACCAGCCCTATCACATCCAGGAGCAGTTCATGCAGGCCCTATACACTGCACTCGACCAGGGCAAAGTTGGGATCTTTGAAAGTCCAACTGGGACGGTGTGTATGTGTGCATGCATATAAGAGACATCAAAGCAGAAGCCTTTAGATTTTATTGATGATTTTGTGTTTTCAACATGTCTGTCCCTTAACCCAGGGCAAGTCTCTGAGTCTGATATGTGGAGCGCTGAGTTGGCTCACTGACTATGAGGAGAAGAAGAGGCAGGAGGCAGCTGCTCTGCTGCATGAAGGAGAAGTAGCTCTGTCCACGTCGACTGCACGGTCCTCCACCACCAGCTCGTCGGCAGAGCCTGACTGGATCACCGATTTTGTGCAGAAAAAGGCAGAGCGTGATTTGGTATTGAAGTTGAAGGTGAGGATTACAGCAGGTTACAGTAAGGAAGTAAACGCAGCTTGGCTCTGATGGTTGGTAGGAAAGGTATATGTACAAAAACAAAGTCCAGGAAGTCTCCATTTATGAAATAATCTCATATATTCATTCTTCAAGCATAGGCAATCTAACAAACCAACGCAAATCGACTAAAGTTCATTTGAGACCTCCTGGATTTTTTTATTTTATTTTTTGAAGGCATTTGGTTTGAAGAAAGGTATTTGCACATCCAGCTGTCTCAGATGCAGGTGTGTTGAAAAATATCACTTTAGTCTTTGAACAGAAAAGACTGTTCAACCTTGAACACTCTTGACAATTTTTTGAAGGCAAGAATGTCAGTGTATTTCAGATGTGACCTTGGTGTGGATCTCTGGGACTTCATCTTCTCACCTGCTCAGGTTTTGAATATTATTGGTTGTTTTTTCTTGTGTCAGGAGGAAGAATTAAAAAGAAAGAAGAGGGAGGAACGATTAGAAATGATCAGGAACAACATTCAACTAAAGTATGCGATGAAAAGAAAAGTAAGTAACCTCGCACAGTGGCATTTTAAAGAGCCAAGGCATCAGAAATTTATCCAAAAATCACTGCAAGCTGAGTCTCTATAGCTCAGTACATGAATGTCTGTGAATGTGTCTGTAGAGTGGTGAAGAAGATGAGGCATTCAAATTGCTGCAGCTCAGTAAAGAGGAACAAACGGAGACACAAGGAGACCAAGAGGACGAGGACCTTATCATCGCAGAATATGAGAGCGATGATGAGTCTAAGACCAAGAGCAGGTGAGGGCGGCTGCTGATTGGTTACCAGTGACATCAGATGTTCTATCATCGTGACAGACAATGACAGCATGGTGTGTTTGCTCTCATGCTCAGATTTTGTGGTGCTGAGGACGACACAGACGACGACCTGGTTGAAGAACATGTCACTAAGGTGTGCGAGAGAGACATTGCAAATATAAAGATGAGTGTCGCACATTAACCTGAAGTAACCCTGTATACATACGCATGATTTTAGATTTACTACTGCAGTCGCACCCACTCCCAGCTGGCCCAATTTGTCCATGAGGTTCAAAAGAGCCCCTTCAGCAAAGACATCAGTCTGGTCACACTGGGCTCACGGCAGGTATGTGCACACACACACTGTGATGGAAACACTCAGGAAATAAAAACACAAAGCATTTCATGATGTTGTATTCAGTATATTTTGGACAGATTATACCTGACTACCCCCCTCTCTCTCTCTCTCTCTCTCTCTCTGAGAAGAAAGTCAGTCAGAAGTTATTTATAGGTACAGCAGAACACAGAAGTCTTACAGGATTGGTTCTCCACTGCTTACATAAGTCACTGACCTTTCCCAAAACAGCAGATACAACAAGCTTAACCCCAAAAAGGCAAATGCCACACATCCTTCATCATCATGCTTGCATCATTTAAAGTGACCCACCATAGGCTACATGTGTCAGTTTCCATAAAGCCCTGACGCTGGTGCTGATTTATAGCTCCTAAAAAAAGACAGAGGTCAGAGTTCAGTGCTGTTACCAGTACACACCAGGACACATGTGTAAGTCATTCTGACAGAACAGGGCTATCAATATACAAGTTAAGGACATGGCATCAAATGATAACTGGGATAACTATTAATGTTAATATACTTTTACAACACATATACACTCAAAAGACTGCCAGCACAAGGGTTAGATTTTAGTCTATGTGGTTAAATCTCATCTTTAGTGTTTGTTTAACGTATATAGTAATCACTTTTTTTGTTTTACTTTGTAAAAAGAAAACAGCTAATAAATTCATTCATTCATTTTCTGTAAACGCTTATCCTGTTGAGAGTCATGGGGGGGCTGGATCCTATCCCAGCTGACATTGGGCGAGAGGCAAGGTACACCCTGGACAGGTCACCAGACTATCGCAGGGCTAACATATAGAGACAGGCAACCATTCACACTCACATTCACCAATTAACCTGCATGTCTTTGGACTGAGGGAGGAAGCCGGAGCAATCTGAGAAAACCTACACTGACGCAGGGAGAACATGCAAAGTTCACACATGACGGCTCCTCCGCCTTTAGGTCTATATTTCTTATACTTCATATAAAAAATGTAAACCTACATTGACCCTTTTCTATAGTTAATGTTTACATTTTTGGACAGGATGCAGTGTTGTAACTGCTGTTTATTAATATCTGCACAGATCTATATAGCTATATAATGTTAGATCTGCGCAGCTACACATAATGTTCAACATTTTCAGCCAGATATTGCTCGATCTAATGTTACAGGCAGAATGGTGACCAGACGTTTGCATGATGTTTGGGAATATATCAACAAAATAAACCAAATATATGTGCAGTGTGATTTATGTCCCTTAAACTTGCCTATCATAGCTAATCTTGATGATCCCTACTCTTACATTTTGGCTTTGGTGTTCATTTCGGATCCTTTTCTTACATAAGATTTTTTTTCCAGTGAGTACTGTGGTATTTGACAGTAATTTAATGCAAGTATTTGAATATTGAAATCACTGAAAATGCTCATCTCTTTCATAGAGCTAAGTGACATGTTTCAGTCTGAGTGGAAAGCTTTGCGTTTATGTTGTCTGCTACAGGCTTCAAGAATGATCTAGACTGTCTAATCTGTTTCTACGTAGTAGGAGCAGGCCGTTTTCAATTGAACACATTTCAGAATTTCTGGAGTAATTTATACCTTTACTAGATCTTCCTCATGAAGGATAATCACAAAAATAATGTCACTTCATGGCAAAAAATCTAAATTAAAATATAGCTTATTACATCTGCATTTCTGTCCGCCCCACACAAAGCTTGGAATCAAACAGGAACTGTTTCCTGTATTCAGTCGGTAAAACAGGATTATAAATGTTGACATCTGATGGTATTTACCCAGTAAACATAAAACTGTGTACTCTCCAGAATCTGTGTATCAACGAGGAGGTGCGTCGCCTGGGCAGCATCCAGCGCATTAACGACCGCTGCATGGAGATGCAGAAAAACAAACATGGTGAGAACCCCTCACACACCAGCTCCACAGCTACCAATCTCACGGGAGAACATGGCCAGATTGCTCCAAACTTGTTAGAGATTTGCAATTTTTAAACATTTATTTTACCTTTATTTGAAGCAGGAAAGCTTTTTCAGGAGTATCCTGGTCTAAGATAGGCAGCAATAATGAGTCACGGATAAACAACATTAGACAACACAACACATTATAGAATTATGAATGAATGTTTCTAATGCAGCAAGATTTCCCATAACCCAAGAGCTGTCTCAAAACATACACATAAATAGGACCAGTTTTGCTTACAGTGCTGCCTCTTCTGCCGTTTGTAGAGAAGCCGCATCAAGAAGAGGGTGCAAAACGTAAGCGAGGCCCAGCGAAGAGTGTGTGTCCCTATCACAAATCCTCAGCAATGCAGCAGATGAGAGACGAGATTCTGGGGACAGTCCACGATATAGAGCAGATGCTGAAGCAAGGCAGAGAAACACATGCATGTCCTTACTATACCACACGGCTCGCTGTTCCCCCTGCACAGGTATCACTCTCCTCTTTGTACTCAGTTCATTAAATCCTGTATCTTATTACTCTGGCGATTATTTGGTTGCTGCACTGCTTTCCTCGAAGTATTTTTATTTATTCATGAGCTTTTTGTGAGCAGATTGAAGTTTTAATGTTAATCTGTATGGTGTGTGTTTACTGTGTCTGCACAGTTGGTGGTGTTGCCCTATCAGATGTTGCTGCATGAAGCTACAAGGAAGGCTGCAGGGGTCCAGCTGCAGGGGCAGGTAGGATTAGTTGTTATTTTTGTTTCTCTCTCAGGTTTCCCTGTTCAGCAACTGTCAGCATTTGAAATGCCCAGGTGATGGTAAAAACACAGTGTTTCAGAAGTAGTTTAACAGCTGGCACATTGTAATATTATTTCTAAACAAAAACCTAAACACACAATGATTGTGGGGAATTTGAGGTCCTTAACAAGTCTTAAAATGTCAGAGAAACATTTAATAAAAAATAAAAGCATTAAATTGTCTTAACTCGGATTTGATGGGTCTTAAATGTTTTGTAATCAAGTCACTGCAAATATTTCTGGTGGTGGCGCTATGCGAAACATCATTTTAACAGGAGGGAAACAGACTGCGACGCAATACCTATATGCACAAAATACCCCTATTTTCACCACCTCTGCACATTTAGATGAGTCCACTTTGTTAAAATAAGGCCTTACCAGCCAGCCTGCTCGATTTTTTTCGGCACAGAGAGTATCATCTGTGTCATTTTACCTTAGTGTTCATTTTGAACTGACATCATGTGTTTACTCAGTATAATTTCAATTTTGGTGTGTATTTTCATCACATGTTTGGTCCTAAATTTAATTGAAAGTGGTGTTTAAAAGGTCTTAAAGTCTCAAATCTAACTTGTCTATACCTGTAGATACCCTGATGATTAATATATATGTATTTTTACAGGTGGTGATCATAGATGAAGCTCACAATCTTAGCGACACACTCTCCTGTATACACAGTGCAGACCTCACTGGAGCGCAGGTAAACACATTAATACACAAAACATAGGTTTAAATCACGTCACATTCTTAGCAATATACTGAATTGTAAATCTTCTACAGCTTTGCCGCGCCCACTCGCAGCTCACCCAGTATGCCGACCGCTATAAGTGAGTCCACAGTCTCAAATGATGTGCTTACTCACAAATTAAATATTGTCTCACCCTCTTGATGCTTCATGTTTATGTTTCTACATCAGGAGCAGGCTGAAGGCAAAGAACCTCATGTACATCAAACAGATTCTGTTTGTGATTGAGGGGCTTGTCAAGGTGCTGGGAGGTGAGCATGTTTGGGCTAACGTTATTTTTAAATTATTGATTATGGAGAAAATTTCCAATTACGATGTTAATGTTCTCTTTGCAGGTAAGGTGGGGCAGAATCCACAGAGCCAGGCTACACAAACAGGTCAGCGAATAATACACACACATAAACACACGCTAATACACTTCTAAGGAGAAATTGTTAACCAGTCGTGTTTCTTTATCTTTCAGGAACTGAGATGCTCACTATTAATAACTTCCTCTTCAAGGCTCAGATCGACAATATTAACTTGTTTAAGGTAGTTAAAAGTGTTATAATGCTGTTAAAAATCACAGTCCTGGCTTTTAAACACCTTATTTAAACTTCAAACTTCTTTCAATGTCATTCTGTCACTGCAGTTACAGAAATACTTTGAGAAGAGCACGATCAGCAGAAAAGTAAGTGTGTAATGTCTATGTATTGATTTAGGCCTTACATGAATATTGAGTGATCTACTGTGAAATGATCCCATGAATACCAAACGTGTCTTCTCTCTGCAGCTGAGTGGCTTTGTGGAGAAGTACGCAGGATCAGGTGTGAGTGTGCACACCCAGAGCAGCTCCAACAAGGAGAACCGACGCACAGAGGGCTTAAACCGTTACCTTCAAACACTGCAGAGCAACCAGAGCACTGCGCCAGGTCAGAGGGCTGATTTTATGTCACCTAGAAATTAAAAACAAATTTTGGAGATCATCACTGCAGACATGTGGCATTACTGTAGCAACATATAAAAATAATTGAGGAAATGGGAACCTGTTCAGTAAAAGCTTGAACTGCTTGATTTCAGAATGAATTTGCTGTCACACAACTGTGTTGTGAACAGTGTAAGGAGTACCAATTTACAAAATAACATATAACTGCAATTCCACTACTTTTGGTGGTAATTGGACATGTAAATAGACATGTGAATAATAACAAATTTAAAGTAACCATATAATAATGCAGTAACAATTACTGAAATGTGAATGGGCACATTACTTGTTACTTTTGTCAGCCTATTCACTAGATTTTTTTCCTGGTTATGAGCTGTAGTGATGCGCTAGTCAGGTGAGCAGAGCTGAAGTCCGTCTGTCTTAAGTTTGTGTGTGTTTAAGGGAGAAAGAGACAGAAGAAAGGGAGAGAAAGTGGATGGTGGACTATTGCAGGCAATGTTATTCAGAACAGTGCAGGACCTGTCATTTGACCAGCGCATCACAAGTCACCCAACTTTACAGCGGCGCAATAAGTAGCGTGGCTGATTCAGTCAGTCAATAAGCATTAGACTGTCACTGCACATAGTGACCCAGAGTTCAGGCAATTTGAGCTCACTCTGAAAATACTTCAATTCAATTTTATTTATAAAGTCCAATATGACAAATCACAATTTACCTCAGAGGGCTTTACAGCATACAGCATCCCTCTGCCCTTGGATCCTCACAGTGGGTAAGGAAAAATGGTAGAAACCTCAGGAAGAGCAACTGAGGAGGGATCCCCTTTCCAGGACGGACAGACATGCAATAGATGTTGTGTGTACAGAACAGGTCAACATAATACATGTACAGTGATGTAAATATGATAAAATGATAGACATGAAATATGGACATCTTAGTCCTTCCTTGAGATCAAGAACAGATGAGGCCTGTAGTGGAGAGTTTTAGTCTCTGTGCAGGATTTGAATTACCGCTAACAGGGTTCCCACTGTCATGAAAAACCTGGAGAAGTCATGAAATTTCACAATCTCATTTTCCAAGCCTGGAAAAGTCATTAAAATAGTAAAAAAAAAAAAAAAAAGTTATGGAAAACTCATGGAATTTTGTTGTGTCAAGTTAGGGCTGCACCATATATTGTTTCAGCACTGACATTGTGGTGCACAGTACTTGTATCGAAGGATGTGGAGTGTCAAGTAAGGCAAATAAACTCAAACTATCTGATGCTTGATAATCATGGAAAACTTACAGTCGTCATTTTCCGTGACTTATACCAGCCAAGAATTCCACTTTAAGATGTTACATTATATGTAGCGTAGTGTGGCGGCATTTGTAATGGGACTCTCCTGCATGGGTGTGTGAAAAGCACCGTAACCAGGCCGGCAACTGCAGCAGACACAGTGAAGTGCATGCTTCTCCACAATGAAAATTTTATGATAGGTTCTTGAAAAGTCATGGAAAAGTTTTGAAACTTTGTGCATGAATATGTATGGGAAGCCTGTGTTGAGTTTAAAGGACAAACCTCTGTGTGTGTTTATGTGTTTTGTAAATAACAATTTTATTACATTTATTCATTATTCAATTTTACTTCATTATCATAATAAGAAATTTCTGCCAAATATCTGGGAAACAATTATTTTATTTTAGCCAACTTTTGACTTCCACTGCTTACTTTTCATCATAGTGATAATGGGTACAATCATAGATAAGATTCAACAGCTGTCTTGTCCCACACTTTGCCACAGCAACACAAAAGTAATGTATTCCTGTGTGCATTAATGAGATAATTGAAGTAGATTTTTAAAAGTAACAGGAAAGTTACTTTTCCTAGTGGCTTATTACTTTTATATGCAGCTGGTAGAGTAATTCAATTACTTTAAGAGAAGTAACTAATCACTAAGTCCACTGTGCAGACACTACCCACAGTAAAACCGCTACTATAAAAATATCCCGCATTATCTTGTTTGTAAAGTGCACATGCAGAAGAATTATATACGTTGTTATCAGATGAGCAAGTTGCTCGTCACAGAGGACATCTAGTGCTGTTTTGGGTGTGTGAATATTAGCGTTATTTTCACACCGTGCCCCTGCACCTCACATCCAGCCATTTCTCACACTCCTCCATTTTGCAGTCAGCAGACACTGAACAATGTAGCATTCCTCTGGTGGATCATTATGATTTATCTATTCTTTGTGCTCCCATGTGTGCAGTTTCCTCAGCAGACCAGCAGGGGTCAGAGGCAGAGAAAGCGCTGTCTGCATCTCCCATGATGCAGGTGGAGGGTTTCTTCATGGCTCTCACCAACAGCAACACTGACGGCAGAGTGGTGGTGCACAGACAAGGTGAGGCTTTAAAAAAACACAACTCAAAATAAAGGGCAGTAATGAAGTCAAAGTGTTATAAATACCCTCTCTCTTTCATGTCCAGGTACTTTGTCAGAGAGCAGTGTCAAGTTCCTGTTGTTGAATCCAGCCGTCCACTTTGCCCAGGTGCTGAAGCAGTGCAGGGCTGTCATCATCGCAGGAGGAACCATGCAGCCTGTAAGTTATTTTAAATCCCGCTTAAAATAAACTCAGACTTTTTTTTGCTGTGTGAGTTTTCTCATTCTGAAAGATGTGATATGTAGGTTTCAGACTTCAAACAAGAGCTACTGTTTTCCGCCGGAGTGGGAGAGGAGCGCATCACAGAGTTTTCCTGTGGTGAGTGGCCCATTTTTATAACACCGCAGTACTTTGTGGAGTTTCTCTTTTTCTGCCTTTATAACACACTCTCTCTCTCTCAGTGAAGTGTTTATCAATATTTCTGTGTGGGGAAGTTTTTGATGAATAATATATTGCTTGACAAAAACTCAAATAACAACCGATTCTTTTAGCATGACTGCTAATTTTCAGCTGGGGTGATGAGATATAAAAATCACATCATTAACTCGCACCAGGTTCGAATGCTGGAGGTGATAAGATTATATCAGAACTGACCAAGAGAAGATGATAAAAAAGATGCCATCATATGGACTAAACTTTAAATTATTCGTCCATTCACTGTATACAAACAATAGACCCTATATTAAGGATTGTTTGATCATAAGCCTCCTGAAAAACAGTTGTGCTCTTGAGATTTACTCAAAGAAAGCAGAGTAAATTGTATCTGGTTCACCATCTGACTCTCATAATGTTCCTATTGTTATTTGGGCTGCACAGTTAATTGAAATATTATCGAAATTATAACATGAACAAGTGTGGTGTCCAAATCAAAGGAGCTGTAGTTTTTTATTTTGCTTATCGTGCAGCCATGATTGTTAACCATAATGAAAAAATCAAGCAGGTATTGTCCTACATGTGCCTGGGGGTAATGAGGGACCATTTGTTATCTTGAAAGACCACATTGAATCTGTCTGCAGAAAGACAACACAAAGTCTTTTGGTGCAAATTTCAAAAGAATTCCTTTGTTTTTTACGTCTGTGATTATGAGTGTTCTCCAGTATTGTAATACTACATGGTTCAAGTGTCTGTCCTCCACTTTGAATTAAAAGTGCTCCACTAAATCAGAAATCTGCTCAAAGATTGTAGGTCAACTCCTGGAGAGACTTACTGAAGCCGCCTAACACTACAACATATTAAGGCAGGCCAATAACTCAGTCCCTGACCCCAATCATGTCCTGAACAGTGAATATGAGTTGCTACTACTAAACTGAAGATGCAGGGTGCCATGTTTTAATAAGGTTAAACTGAAGCACTGGTTTGTGCACTGGTCAATCCTAAAACTAAATATGGAGCTTAATCACAGATCAAATCCACATTGAAGGGTCTGGAATGTTGTTAGATGTATGCATATTTGCAAATGGAGCATCTGTGAGGAAAGAAAAATGTCTGACTTGAGCTGACAATAAATGTATCATCATCATCTGTGGCACTGGCACGTACTACAACTGTTTTCTCTGTACAGATGGAACAGTTTAAGATTTTATTGTGGATCGTGATTAAAAAAACACTAACTATTCGTTGATTTTAGCACATTTCCATCCTAGAATAATCCTGAAAATTGCGTCTAGCAGCACCCTGAGAGACTGCTGGGCAACCACAAATAAAATAGACTGCAAAAACAGGCTGCTTACGCACCAACCTCAAACACTGCAAAAGATCTTAATCAAGCATTGGCATTTCAAAAGAGATGCCGCCATTTCAAATAGTTGAAAAGCCTGGCTTTTTAAGATTTTTTTTCTACTAAAAATGATCATTAACAAAAAAAAGGGTGTGCCCTTTTTGTGTGTCTTATTCATTTGTGATGCAATAAAAATATGTTTCCTGTATGTGTGTATAGAATGTGTGTATAATATGTGTATAGTAAAGTGATTCCAGTATATTTTAGTGCAATTTTTAAGATGATGATTGTCAGGATCATTTTATAAATCAGTTGTTTTGGCCAGGGTAATGGTGACATGAAATTTTCATTATCGACTCATGCCTAGTTTTTAGATTCACAAGATCTGTGTGAAATTTGAACACAACTCAAATTATCTTGGTTCACTGTTTACTTATGTTGCATGCTGAATACGTGCATTGTGCTGTCAGAACTGTATATAAAATTATTTCATTTTTGTGTTATATTAAAATAAATAGAATAACTTTGTTTGTGCCTGTAAACTCTCTCTATAGGTCATGTAATTCCTCCTGAAAACATTCTCCCCCTCGTGTTGTGCAGCGGTCCATCTGGTCAGGAGCTGGATTTCACTTTCCAAAACAGAGACTCTCCACGCATGGTAACACACACAATTTTAAGAAGTTCTTGCTGTGATATTGTTGAGTATAGCTGCAGTGTTTACACCAGTACTACAGCAAATTTGTGCTTGTTGACAGATGGACGAGACAGGGCGCATTCTCTCCAACATCTGTAACGTTGTCCCAGGCGGGGTCGTCTGCTTCTTCCCTTCTTATGAGTACTCGAGACGGATCATGTCTCACTGGGAGGCCAGCGGTGCGCTGACTCGTCTGGCTAACAAGAAGAAGGTACATCACCCTAGAAAGCTGCCTTTATCTGGCCATAAAGGGATAGTTTGGATTTTTGAAGTGAGGTTGTATGAGGTGCTGATTCATAGTCAGTGTATTACCTAGAGTAGGTGGAGGTCGAAGCCAACTCCTTTGACAAAACCGGTGTGTTTATCTTGCATGAGATGAGAGAGATGAGACATGAGAGCTGCTGGTCTTCCGCTGCCGTGATTGGTTAGTTTGTTTTTTGTAAGTGTGTGACTTTGGTGTTTCAAAGGGTCACTTAGGATTCACCAGAGTCACACAATAACAAACAAACTAACAGATCAAGGCAGCGGTAGGTCAGTAGCTCCTGTGTCATGTGAGGTAAAATTACTATTTTCGTTAATAGGGTCTGGTGGCTTTGAAGAGAGCAGAGATAAATGCTTCAGTTCCCCATCTGAAATCGCTGTGTGATGGCAACGTAAAGCTGTCAATTTTTTAAAAAAAAAAATATAGCGCAGTCTTAAACTGATTGATTTTGTAGAACTAAAGAAGCCTCTTGGATGAGAGGTGAAACATCCTCGAGAAACTCAAGCAAGTCCAGTTGCCTGCAATAGTACTTATAATTACCATCACCTGGATGACTCAGAATCTTCACCAACACATTCATTGCACTGTGGCTGATTTAGTTAACCTAGAGATAATGTGCAGAATTTTTTTCCCCCATCAACCGATTGATAGGTTGAAAAGTAGTCAGAATATCAGTCAACCAAGACTTTCTATGTTTGATACAGCTCTACTATGATAAAGTTCCTCATACAACCCCACTTAAAAAAATCTGAACTTTCCCTTTATCAAAGGGGGGCACACTATTTTAGGTGCATCACTCTCAAAGTGAATTTTACAGACAGTCTCTAAGCTATCACAGTTACTTTCTCAGATCTTCCAGGAGCCAAAGAAAGCCAACCAGGTTGAGCAGGTGCTGAGCGAGTTCTCCCGCTGTATCCAGGTAAGACTGTCACTGCTCAAACAGCAGCCCTCATCACCAGCATTGCCCCTACGACTGACATGCATGTTACAATTTTCCTTTTGTTAGAGGAGTGCTGTGGACAGCAGCGGGCTCACAGGAGCGCTGCTGTTCTCTGTAGTCGGAGGAAAGATGAGCGAGGGCATCAACTTCTCCGATGACTTGGGCAGGTGTGTGTAATTCGGAAGCACATCGACAGCTGGCAGTTGCATACTTTATAAAGAATATTACTACTAAATGCTCTTCTCATTTTGCATGTGATGACAGGTGTGTGGTGATGGTGGGGATGCCCTATCCTAACATCAAATCCCCAGAGCTACAGGAGAAGATGTCCTATCTGGACAAACACCTGGTGAGACTCTTAACAGTCCTATTAGTTTTCAGTGTATCCACAAACCTGGCTAAACAAGTGGAATGTCATAGGAGTGCTGAGATGAAGCTCTCTCATCATCATTTTGTTTTTCAGCCTCACAGTGGAGGGAGGAGTCCTGGCCAAGCACTGATAGAAAACCTGTGCATGAAGGCTGTCAATCAATCCATAGGTAACCATACTATCTTTTTAATTGGTTGAAATTTGATGCCATCAATATTGCACGATCAGTAATGATATGTATTTGACTTCATCTGCCCAAAGGAAGAGCTATCCGTCACCGTGGCGACTATTCCTCCATTGTGCTGTGTGACAGACGTTACTCTCGACCTGCGACGCTCGCTAAACTTCCCACGTGGATCAAAGATCGCACGAGCGCACACATGACTTTTGGCCCGGCTTTTGCTGCCTTACGGAAGGTGAGACACAAGTACGCACACTTATGTATCCACACTTTAACTATTGTGTCATGACTAAAATGTGTGTGTTTGTTTTCTGTATGTTCTTCTTTCCTAGTTCTTTCAGGAGAAGAAGCAGAAGCAGGTGTAGTGTCACTTACACTGGACATTTCCCAACACCAAGGTTAGGAAGAACCCAGTGCAACAGTGGTCGTGAGCATTTTGAAGTCGTCAGACCTCTGAGTTCTCCTGGCTGGAATTCAAGGGTCAGCCAGGGATCATACTTTTACTTTATGTTCCAAATGTTTCGTAAGTTGCCTATTTCCTTTTGGCTTGCTAGCATCTCTGGTGTAGAGAGGTGAAGATGAATAACACTGCAGACAAAGGCCATTTATCACATTAAGTCAGGTGTATCTGTCCTGCAGTGTTTTTGATTTCAGTCTGGAACAAGTTGGATATTTTTTTAATTGAGTATATTGAAATGAATTACTGAAGCAGCTCCTACACAGAGAGCAGGCACAGTTCCGGCTTAAGAATCCATGTGACTGATTTACCCTTGAAGAAGATATTAAATATTTAAAGAATTCCATGTTAGGTGTTATGTAATGGGAAAATTACTTTTATTTAATGGAAAGATGTTACTGAAATGCTTCTATGATTTCAGAGACTGTTCTAATAGTATCTGTTTAGTTTAATTTTATGAAAATATGCTTTACTGTTATCAATAAATTGCTTTATTATTTGAGTTTTAGTGGTGTTTTGTTCAACTGGTTACACAAATCAGCGCACTTATCATTAGGAAGCCAATTATTGGCCACTTTAGAGTTTCTGTTAGCAAGAGACCCTATCACTTTTACAATGTTGTTAAGTGATCAGATGAAAATGTAAGTCCTTTGTACACAAAATTATCCCAGACTATTGATTGCTTTCATTATCAGCGCTTTAAGTGTTCATTGTCCTTCATGTTATGCTTCCCAATCATCGTCATCTGTTGCCGCGTGTGGGGCAGGAAGTGGTGGGATGGCATCTGACATCCTGGCAAATGCGCCGCCGGTACCAGCTGGAGCCTCGCTAGACTCCCCACCAGCTGGACCCTTACCAGATATGCCTGCAGAGAGAACAGGACACATTATTTAAATGTACGCAGCTCCAACCACCATCGTTTTTAACCTTGTTTCACATAAAAAGTATTCCTCACCTTTCCTTCGCATGGCAAGTTTATTGAAGAGATCAGACATAAAGTCTCCGCCGCTGGATGCCGCTCCCACTGCTGTGAGGCAAAGACAGGAAGTTACTAAATAATCATGCAATCAGTATTTTTTTTTTTAATTAGTATTGGAGCAGCGAAGCCGTTTCACTCATTCCCCAGTGCTGTGCTTCAAAGTGGTGCGCATAATTACAACAAAACTTGTTATCAAGTTAGTCGGTATAAGCAGCTCTCTCTAAATATGAAATGTTAGGTCATGCCCTGGCCAACCAACCAGAAATGAAGGCAAACATACGCCCTCTGATGTCAGGTCAGACCATTAACAATACGCCAAGTTAACCTTTTTAATGAGGTCGCCATTTATAAAGCAAAGGTCACAAAGCCACGAACTTTAATATAACTATATGATATACATACACAAACGCTCACACCCTGACATGAGTGAACGGTAACCAGACACTGGTCACATGCTGTGCTTTGATTGCATGACTTTCTCATCATTGTTAAAGCTGCATCGTGTAGCAGTTAATAAAACATGAGAGGAACCACATCTTCACTCAAACAATCCGACACCTTGCTCTTGCTCCTTCTGTTTCTTCTTCTCCATCTTGCGCTCTTTGACGTTGCGTAACTTGGCTTTGCCGATGCCTCCGGCGTTGCGGATGGACTCCAGGAGACTGGCACGGCCGTCTGATGGCTCGACTACCTCGCTGGGAGCACCAGACACAGGGCCTGCAGACAGAAGAGACAGTCACCGGTAGCAGTGGTAATTTGGGTTTTGAGCACATTAATGTCAACAAGGACAATCTATTTCAAGAGCGAGTGAACAGGGTTTCTCAGTGTGTGTGTGTGTGTGTGTGAAGGAGGAGCAGGTTTTCACCACTTTAATACACTGTCCAGCTCGATCATACTCCTCCAAGTCTGTAGTGTGGAGCCAGTACAAGATCTCTGAGTTGTGTGCATGCAACAAACAGGCATGGAGCCAGATGTTATAAACATTCGAGGCTCAGCCCAAACCCAAGAGGGTCCGGGGGCAAACTTCCATATTTTCCCATTTACAGCAGCACAATTTTTCAAGCCATTTGAGAGGACAGAATGCTTAAAATCTGTACACTTTTTGGAAAAAACATGATAGTTGCCAAGGGAAATCTCCAACCTATTTTGTATCTAATTGTTCTCCAATGGTATTCATCATTCTGTAACCATAACACAAATGTTGAGGATGACTAAATTCCACTCCTGGTTCCTAAAGAGGCAAAAATTGTCTGATGCTACTATTTTTAAGTTGCAGAACATAGGTAGGGCAGGAGCCCTACTTCTGTTATACTAGAGATCACAGCTTAACGATCCCCAACAATGCCAAGTAAACACGGTCTGCAATACTCTGAACTGAATATCAGGACAGCAGAAAAACAGTAACTCAGGTTAGATTTCTTCAGGGAATACCATAAATTTGGGGCTTTTAAGAAAATATTTAGGACATTTTGGAGCCCTTGTGACAAACCTGAACTTGGTGCTCGAGAAACTTCTGTGGGGCCGTCAACAGGAGGCGGTGGCGGAGGAGGGGGAGGAGGGGGAGCTCCTGCAGGAATGGCGGGAGTGAGGGCGGGCTCAGGAGGAGGAGGGGGTGGGGGAGGTGGTGGCGGAGGCGCAGCATTAGATTGGAGCTGAAATCCTGAAAGAGAAAGAAATAAAAAAAAAAAGTCATCAGATTACAAACCCAGCATCGACCCAAACTACAATGAGAAACTAAGAGGTGTGTGTCTGTGTGTGTGGGTACCCTGTGCATTGCTCTCCTCAGCGAAGGAGGGCAGATCAGGGATATTGTGTGTGGGTCCTGATGGGGCAAAGCCAGGCCCCAGGTCTGCGCTGTAGGACAGGTCATCTGCAATGCCTGGCAGGTCAGGCAGGTAGGATGGCACATCTATCTCGGGCACCTGGCCCAGGTCTGGCACGTAGAAGTAAGACTCTGCCGTCTGTTTGAGAGAAAAGATCAGAGACAGCATTAATCATCAAATGTATCATTACTAATCCTACATATAAAACAGTCTAATTAACAATGTCTTCGCTTTGGAAAATGGTGTGTGAGGTACCTGTCTCTCCAGTTGCTCTCTCTTCGTGATGGACAATGGTGCGTCAAACGGTTTCTCCTCTTTCTCTGTCTCTAGTGTCGTGTGCGTTTTTGTCACAGCTCCCGCCAGAGGATCAAGGAACACATACTTCTTATATCTTTAAAAGCACACAAATCCAGACATATGAAGAACGGATTGAAATCAAATCTGTTCTTACAGTTAGTATCTGTCTACTTGTGTATGTGTGTGTGTGTGTGTGTGTGTGTGTGTGTGGACGCACAAGTTCTCTGTAGTATTAAAGAGCAACAGGGAGCTGACAGATGAGATGTTGCGCGGCAGACTGCCCAGCCCCTCCTCTGTCTCATCCTCAGACCTCTTCTTCTTGCTCACACACACAGGGAAATACATCAGCTTCTCCTGAAAGGAAGACATAGAGACATAGAGTGAGAGGCAGATTTGTGAAATGTCAAGTAAATCTTCTGGAATAACGCAAATCACAAATGCCACCAAAGTGCCCCTGCGCACAGATGCATGCGCGCCCACACTACAATACCGAATTATATGGCTGGGGACATTGCTTCTGGGGGGATATTGAATAATACATTTCTGCACCAGAGAAAATTGCCAGCAGTGTTTTCATTTCTCCCTCCTCGCCCTCTCCGACAAATACGCACAGATACACACACACACACACACACACACACACACACACACACACACACACACAAAAACCAACACATTGCAAGACCAAGCAGACGCAGCAAAAAATATGCTGGTTTTCTTAAAGTTTCCTAAGATGGTAATGGAAAAACTGTGGTGTTCACTTTAAATAATGCAGGAGCCTGTGCTGAGCCGTGCACACACAGACACAGACACAGACACTAGACCACTTCGGAAACATTATCACACGTTGCATTTTTATACTTCTATGTTGCTGTTTTTTTTACCATCTAATCAAGTATAAGAAAAAAGAATATGACGCTAATATAAAGCTGATCTGATGTGCTCTCCTCTGTCATATCTTTAGACCTGTAGAATAACCCAAACAGGTCTGATGAATATTCCATCCAAAATGTTTCAGTTCAAATGCCATGACGTCCATTACAGCCAGTGTAACGTTTCATTAAGTGGTTGTGAGTTTGTTATTTAACTGTGAAAAATTGAAACCGACGTGGATGAAAGCTTATCAGTGCTGGTTGAGCGATAAATGATTTTTTAACATGGGTGCTGCTAATCATGAAAAAGCAGCTGTTTGTGTGGGGAAAAAAAGTATTAGTTAGCACAACAACAAAATAGCAGAAATATGTGGCATCCAATTTGCCATGCAGATAGTAGCACATGAATGTGAAGCATGCTTTATAACAGGCTTGTGTCATATTTGTATCACTAGAAATTAGGGGTGGGAATCACCAGGGGCTCCACGATACGATATTAGTGCGATTTTAAACGTGTTGCGATAGGTATTGCGATAAAATACGTAGCGATATATTGTGATTTATTACCTGTTTTCAACTGCAAATAACATCCCCAAAGGGAAACTTTGTCAACATCTGTTTTATCTAATAAGAAATCTCATTTCAGTGTTTTTCTTGCAGCAAAACGTATGTAATGGACTTAAAAAGCAGCCGATATATTATTCAAGTAGGCTATATTTATAAGTTATATAACAATAAAAAAAAAAAGAATACTTGGCACTGTGTGACGATACGATACTGCCACACAAAAATATCGCGATACTTTGCTGCATCGGTTCCCCCCGCCCCCCCATCCCTACTAGAAATGTTTATCCATCCATACCAGAGCAAATAATTAATTGAAACACGTGTCAATGATTTTTAATTTTCCTTAAAAGAACTGGGCAGCAACTGTGTTCTCATCCAGAAGGATATCGAAAGCACGCAGAGTTTTGTCCAACAACAAAATGAAGTCTTCCCTTACATGTCAGACATTTTATAGGCTACAAAAAACAAGAATAATAAAAATAATAAATCATACGTAATAAAATAAAATAAAATAAAAAAAGGGTTCCCATATTGTTACATTCATGTCATGTTCACATGGGACATACCAGTATAATCAAGTATTAACAGACGTTCAAATACGTGTCAAAGTTTTAGTTTTTGTCAGGCTCTATCTGTTCTGTTTTGAGTTAGGCAGGTATTTATTCACATTCATATGGCAGTGTTTTCCTAATTTAGGGCTGCAACTCACAATTATGTTCATTACAGATTAATCTGTAGATTATTTTCTTAATTAACTGATTTATTGTTTGAGCTACAATACACTAGGAAACAGTGAGAAAAGCCTGTTACAATATCCTAGAGCCTCAAGTGCCTTCATCAACGTCTTGTTTTGTCCAAATAACACTTCCAAATCCAAAAATATTAAATTAAATATGATGTAAGACCATGGAAAGCAATAAATCCTCACATTTGAGAACCTGGAAATATCACATTTCTAGCATTTTTTGCTTTAAAAATGATTCAATGATTAACTGATCATCAAAGAAGTTGTTGATTAATATTCTGTTGATGGTATATTTGATTAATTGACTAATTGTTGCAGCTCTATTTTAATTATTCAGACATTATCAGATCAGAAGAACCTGGCTCATTGATAATCATCATGACATGTGACCAAATCCACCTGGCCCTCAAAGCATGTGCATGAATTCTGTGCTGTTTAAAGTTATATTGAATAAAGAGTCATCCATCTTCCACCACTGGTGCAGGTCTGGGTCGTTTTAGGTAAAGCAACACAGCCCAGATGTCCTTCCCTGCCTCCCTGAGGGCTCCTGAGGTGATTCCAGATCAGACAGGATATATAATACCTCCTCAGGGAGGCGTGCAGGAGACATCAGATCCTCCCTTCACTTTAACTTGCTTCTTTTCAACAAGACAGAGAAGCCCCTAAGGGTGAGCCCAGGCACCCTGTGAAGGACGGTCATTTAGGCTTCTACTATCAGTGATTTCATTCTTTTGGTTGTTACTCAGAGCTCAGGATCACAGGTACGGGTTTGGACGTAGATTACGGGTTTTGCTTCAGGGTTCAAGTTATGCTTCACTACATCATCGTGGATGTCACAATGACATTAGACACAGTGCTTAATTCACTGGCAAAAGAGGCGGTGTCTCCCATTTACACATAACAGAGACCAGGGGAGTATATCTCAATTATCGAGGAATCACACTGCTCATCCTCCTCTGTAAATCATTTACCAGGATGCAGAAAAAAAACTTAAATTTTAGAGGAACAAGGTGGACTCTGTCCTGGTCATGGGACAGAGGAACTGCTCTTAACTCCTGCATAAATATTGATGGGGTCATGGGAGTTTGTCCCTACAGTCTGCATAAATATGGAGGAGTCGAGACTTGAGCTCCAAGCCCTCCTGTCCTCGTATGACCACAGCGAGAGCTGTGTCATAATTCTCAGCAGGAAGATAAAAGCCATGTAAATGGAAATTAATCATGGCTCTATTTATCCCTGTTTTGAACCCGCAGTTTTAGCAGTGTCAGCTGTATGAAAAGGCCCCAACACTATCAGGCTGGCGCGCACTTTATTCTCTTTCATATTAGTTAGAGCACTGTGGCTTGTGGGCTTCAAAACATTTAAACACTTTGTGAACCCATGGCTTCCTTTACAAGTCACATTTTTATTGTTGCATTAATTCCTCATGTAGTCAGCATTTTAATGTGTTTATCTCACCTGCAAGGCCTTCTCATCAAAGGGTCGAAGTTTATTCTGTATCCTGCGTCGGGGGCGAGTTTGTGAGGAGGGGTCTGCAGCCTCGGTGAAGATAGAAGAGTAATCCTGAAGCCGATCCGGAGCCGGGTACTTGGCACTGGAGAAAACCTATACACACAGAAAAGAGCTGACGTAGCTGACAAACACGGGGCTAATTATTGCTTTCAGTGATCCTGTCGCCTTATTGTGTCTCTATTGTGTATCATAGGTGCAATATATGTAAAGCTGCTTGCCAAAGTGGAGGCGCCATGTTACCTTGGTGGCCTTTTTACTGCCTTTGATCTTGTCAACACGGGCCTGAGCTAATCTGATCCGGTCAGTGACGCTCTGCAGCTGGCGGCGGTTCTTCTCTACACTGTCAGACACCCTGGAAGCAACACACACATCCACACCGACATGAATATCAACATACACACATCAACACACAGAGAAAAAAAAATCTGTCCATATTACACAATCCAATTTAGAGCAATACGTAACTTGAGAAACCCTATTACACATTTCCTTCTTTATACACACTCTGCAGGGTGCTGAATCCTGACAATGAATTCATTAAGTCATTATAGACTTCATGCATTTAATAAGAGTGATGTACAACTCTTTTTGTACTCTATTAATCATTCGACATCAATCATCTAATTACTACACATAAGCTTTCAAAAGGTTATACTGGCAAAACAATTATGTTAATAAATGTCACTCTTTCTCACAGAGTTACAGGAGACACTTATGATGTGGCTTAGAGTATGGATTTGTCAGTATAATGCACTGAATCGTTTATTTAATGTCCAGATATACTTGGCACAGATGCTGTGATATCAACAACCTTTTTGATTCCTGTTATGTAGTCTTAAAAGTTTTTGTTTTAACTGGCCTCATTCATTATTCCCTGGTAGTGTCAACACTCCCACTACCGTCTAGCATTTTTAATTGTATTTATTCACCAAATTAAATTAATAATAACAAAAAAAATAACAGATAACCGCTAATGAAAACAGCCCTGACAAAGAGCATACAAACTACAGAAAATGGAAAAAAAAAAAAACACTTGGCACAACACTCAGTCCTGTCATGATTAATTCATCTCTCAATAATCATTTTTTTGTTATTTATTTATTTATTAAAAATGTCACAAATAATGCATCTATTATAACTTACTGACAACACAGAGAAATTCAAGCAAAACTAGTGACTATTTGTAATGACATAAACAACAACATTTTTCAACTTGTAAAAAAGCAATAATATCACCATAACTAATCACTTGTTAAACTGACTTTTGAGCTATTAATCAATTGATCGAATATCCTTTTTGCACATCTTATGCATGTTAACATTATGTTAATTTAATATGATACAAGTAGTACTCTGTTATTTGCATACCAAGGGAAAACCATGACACACGAGCTAAAGAATTGCTACAAAGCCATTGTGTTAATTGTTGCTTTAAGTTCCTACCTCTGTCATCTGTGTGTGTGTGTGCTTGTGTGTGTGCTTGTGTGTGTGTGTGTGTGTGTGTGTGTGTGTGTGTGTTCCTGAGCTTGCCTTTTGAAAATATCCGTAGAGATGGTCTCCAAGTAGAGTAATGCATCTACTATCTGATGCACAGCCTCCTCTCTCCTCAGGTCCGGCTGGATGAGAGGCACTGAGTACACCTGGCCCTCCAGGCAGTGCTTCTGGGTCATCCTGTGAGACAACAACACAGATTTATAATCAAGAACAAGGCTGTGTATTACACAGTCAAACCCTGATCTTGAGCATGGAACTTCATTCCTGTCTTTGGGATCAAAATGACTGTGGTGAAACTTTCACCTATCATGATGATCACAGGAAAACTGAAAGAAAAACTAAAAGAAACTGTGGTATTTTGACAGTCAAAGAGTCAGCTTGTTGTTAGATCCAATACCACAAAACTGTCATAACGTTATTCAGAGACAGTGTCGTGAACTAAACCCTCACCTCTTCACCAGACCCTGCTACTCGACCTCATCTGACTCTCACATGACAGTGCTGGGTTGTACATATGTTGAATTTTCATTCTGATTTAATGTGCAAATTGGCTGAAGGTAATCCTTGCACCTGTATGTGGTCATATCAACAGCTACAGCTAAGACACCCGCACTATGGCTGTTTACAACACAGAAAAATACCACATAAATAATCTATATAAGGTAACTGTTAAATTGAGAGTCACAGTCGATGCTAAAGAAAGCCTCGCCGTTAGCGTTAAACCGAACAATACACGTTTAATGATATGTTACACCGGAAAATATAGTCGTTTAACCGTTTTATTCTTACCTGACCATGGGTGTTGTTTACTTGTTAACGCCAATAGAACTGATATAATGAGAGGCAGCTCGGTTAGCGGTGCTAGCATACGTGCTACTGATTAGCAAAACAACGGTTCTGTACTTCCGCGTCCCAATGGCACGTGACCCCGCCGGAGTTACAGCGTTGCCTTCATGTTCTCTCAGAAATGTCTGCTTTCTGACTTGAACTCACCTGTGCGACTTCAGTGATCTGAGGTAGGTTAAGTCAGGCGATTTGAGGCATCAGGTAAAATGGGACAAATGAGGCTTTACAGCAGTCGGTCACCAATCATGTTATTGCATTGCTACAACAAATGTGCTTTACACGAAACAATCATTTTGATTGATAACTAGTATGGGCAGAGCAAAGCTTCAAAAATCCGCTGGTCCAAGAACTTACCAGCTATGTAGCATGTTGATTTTCTCCTTTAGGTAATTAGAGTGCTACAGCTTAAACCATAAGGATTGAACAACAAAAACATGACAGTAGGATGTTGCATTTTATTTAATATCTGACTTGTAAAATATAATTATGCTCACAATACACTTGTTTTTTTATGGGAAATTGTTTTGTTTCTTTGCTTGATGCATTTAGGTCAAATGGGACAAAAGAATTACCGTAAAACTTCAATTAATAGCCTGGGCTCTTATTTTCTGAAATCAATGGGCCTTTATCTGGGACAGGCGTCTATATGGGAAAGGCCTTTAGTTGCTGTCACACAAAACTGTTGCTCAGCAAAGATCAGGAAACACAATCAAGTTGTTTATTTAAACCAGTATGAATATTACTTGTATCAAAATTAGGTTTAAAGTAATATATCAATTATGAATCATCTATTTGATCTCACTCCAAAAGACAGCACATCAGAGAGAGTTACAGCACTTGGGGATTATGGCACCCGGTGTACCGACACAACACCACTTTCTCCTGTTAAAACAATACTCACAACTTGGTTTCATTTTTATGAAAAATCTTTTTGAGCCCTTCGAATGTAGGACCCTTACAGACCAAATGAATATGAATAACTTACACAGTAATCAGGAATGGACACATAATTTGACCAGGCGTCTAATTAAGACAGGCCCTAAAAGGGACTGGGTGTTTAATTGGGACTGGGCTTTTAATTAAAGTTTTACACTAAGCTAAAATGGAACAGCATGTTTATAGGCTACTAGGTGCCATAAAATCATGAGTTATGCTAATGTGTGGCACCCAGTAATATTGCAGACATTTTTAGTATTTTTGTCATTTAAGAAATATTAAAGATGATGTAGAGAGTCCATGTCAGCCACAATAGTCCAGCAAAAATAAATAAATAAATAAATAACAAAAACAGGGAAAGCATGGCAGAAAAGTTAGACAATCTTGTTTAATAAATAGCCACATGTTACATGAATGATCTCTTTGATTAATGGCTGAACTGCTAAATGGATTTAACCATTAAAAAACAAACAAACATGACTGTTCCTTATTACTTTCAGCTGTCCCATTTACCTTAACATGTCATGGGAATGAGGTAGCAGTTCTTGAAGTGTTTAAAGGTCTAAAGTTCCTGTTTTCAGAGTTTTTCAAATGCATCTTCAGGTTTTAAATGCAGTCCACCAGACAGGAGAACCTCTTTGTACAGCCTATAGGGTGCGTGCTTGCTCTGTAGTTCTCTCGTGCCTGTGCGTAATGACGCATCTCTCCTCCAGCGCCTGTGCTCCCCTCCTCCCTGCTGTCACATCTGGATCTGGCTCCTCTCATCAGCACCACTCAGCGCAGTGGGAGAGAAAGAGAGAGAGAGAGGAAGAGAGAGAGGGAGGGAGGGAAACGACCGGAGAAGCGGAGGCTGGCTCGGTCGGTGCAGCCTCATCCACAGCCGAGCAGAATCAAGGAGAGGAGAGCGGAAGGACATCTCACCTTCTCATCCGCACTCACGGAAATTTTGCATCTCCTCTGTCCGTCCATCCGTCAGTCCACCTTCTTATTTCCTCTCCTTCTCTTCCCTCCTCTCGTCTTGGGTATGATGATGAGCTCCAGCCTGCTGGAAAACCCGGTGCAGGCGATTCTGTACCTGCGGGAGCTCACAACCATCGTCCAGAACCAGCAGAGTCTCATCCAGACCCAGCGCGCCCGGATAGAGGAGCTGGACCGGCGGGTGGACGAGCTCATCGGCGAGAACAGGCACCTGCGGGACGTCAGGGTACAACAGCAGCATCTTTACCATCACCACCACCACCATCACCCCGACCCCAGCCTTCATCAACACCACCACCCTCAGGAGCCCCAGCTCAAGACTAGTGTGGGGCCAGACCATGCTGCTGCTGCACCAGCACAGGTCGAGGCGGCTCCGGCGGTCCAGCCGTCGCCTCCCCAACCTATGGACCCGGGAGACATGCAGCTGGTCCCGGCTGACCCGTCAACGGTTTCTCCGGTTGAGAGTGACCCAGAAAACGGCGGAAGTTACCAAAGCTGCCGCTCTTTGGTTCCGATGACCCCCACAACCCTGTGTCGATCCCTGGCCCTGGCTAAGAAATCCGAGTGAGTAGAGGTTATGTGTTTGTTTGCACATGTGTGTGTCTGTCCTAAAAATAGTCAAATAAAGAAAACAGATATCACAAAATATTTTTATGTTTTTTTATACATTTTTATGACATTTTAGGGTACTGGATTTTTTGCAGTATCAACCTAAACCAATGTCCTACCTTGGATATAGTAACCTGTCTTGAATCCTTCATAGTATTTGTGTTGCATCCGTCTAAGGCAGTGTAATTTGGAGCATGCACGCGCGCGTGTGCGTGTCCTACAGATTGAGAGGCGTTTAATTAATGAAGAAGGCGCTTGCAAATTTCCAATTTTCAGCTGTGTGTGTCCGCTAAGGACTGTGCCAGAAGAGGAAGAGGTGGATTATTTAAATGAGAAACTGGATCACGATCACTGGATCATTACATAACAAACAGCTGTAGGCCTATACGTGTGTGTGTGTGTGTGTGTGTGTGTGTGTGTGTGTGTGTGTGTGTGTGTTGCAAACGGTCTGCACAACGGTCAATGTCAGCTCGAGACAGGAGCAAGCTTCACGTGCGTTGATGAGACACCGCGCGTCGCTGTCCGCGGTGCTGCTGGTTTCTCTGTTAATTACTGCACGGGATCTGTGAACTCTCACGGGACCTCTGGCCCTCTGATGTTGCTGTGTTAGATGAGACACACGTGTGCTCTCTCTCTCTCTCTCACACACACACACACACACACACGCACACGCACGCACATACACACACTTAGACACACACCATCACCCCCTGCTTGGCACCACAGCCTCATGGTACATCAGCTCATCACCTAATGAGAGAAACCCATCTTCCTCTCTTTTTTTTCCCTCTTTCTGTGTGTGTGCACGCGCGTGTGTGTTCTGTTCATAAGTTGTATCCCAGCAGGAGTCCTGATTGGTCTCTCTGGGACTCCACCCCCACTGATGGGAGCGACTCAGAGCAGAGAAGGAGTTGAGAGGAGCAGATGAGTGCAGAATACATCTAACCTAAAAAAAAAGGAGTTGTTGATATATTGATCCTGCAGTGACTGATTCAGCCACACCTTAACACTGGCTGCTCTTGAGCTGTGTGTGTGTGTGTGTGTGTGTGTGTGTGTGTGTGTGTGTGTGTGTGTGTGTGTGTGTGTGTGTTTGCATGAGTGTGCGAATATAGAGCCTGTTGCTCTCTTCTACAGCCTTGCCTGGAACCTGAGCTGTACCCTCTAGAGAGCTTACCCTGCGGCAGCTATTTGTTATTCTTTGACAGGCATCAGTGTAACACCACTGGTTCTTAATTTAAATTAGTTTAACTGGTGAGGAAGAAATTACAATGAATTAATTGTTATTATAAAAGCTGCAGGCAGAAAACAGCAGAGCCATCCACCAGTTGATCAGGCTGAAGGAGTAGTGGTGCGAGGAAACATGTCAGCCCTCAGCTTGTACTAATATTTAAAACTGTCGAAATTCAGGTTTTTAATCAGGCCCAGGCCCAAAGCGTCTGCTGTGGCTCAAGCTCGAGTCGGTCTTAGACAGAAATGCGCACTCATGTAGGGTCGGGCTTGATTTTTTTGGGCCTGATCAAAGCTGTACAGGCTGCAGAGTGGGCTTCCTGTTCCTGCAGTTCCTGATTATGTGTCCTTGAATGCAACCTTCCATCCTCACCTGCTCATTGATTTTAAGTCGCTCTGGATAAGAGCAGTAGCTTAACACCTAATTTGTAGTTCTGCTTCTGGCAGGCCCGACAAGTGAGGGGGAGTTCAGGCTTTTACTTGCATTTTCAGAGGATTCAGCATCCTGTCATTGCCGGCTGCATCCTGTCTGCGGCTGACTGGAGATCAGATCTGCCCTTCGCATTTGCTGTTGTCTGTGACTTGGATGTCAGTGTGTTTCACTGTTACAAACTGTATGCGTGTTGTTGGGCATATGTCTGTGTAGGTGCATGTGTAAGCACACTTGCTTTCACACTTCCTACATGTCACTGTACGCTTTTATCTGAGTGTTTATCTAAGTCTTTATAGAGCCCGCGTATCTTTGCCCTGCAGTTGAATAACTTCTGGGCTGCGTAGGGTTGGCTGTGACTGTGTTTGTGTGCTTTGCATTGTTGTCAGTGATGTCAGTGCACGTGGATGAGTCCTATGGGGGGGAGACAGGATCCTCTCCTCCGCTCTTTCTCTGTCTCTCTACAGCTGAGCCTCCTATCTGCCCCACTTAGCCCATGGAGCGAACGGTAATCAGCCATTCTCAGGAGGGAGAAAGGCAGAGAGATAGAAATAGAGGGAGATGCACGCTCAGTCGTTGTCTTTGATGGAGCCCTCGGAGGTGTCTAAAGGAAGGAGCTCGAGGCCGACATGGAGTGGACTAGTGAAAGGGAAGACGGCTGAGAGAGATGTGGGAGGAAAAAACAGAGAAAGTGGCGACGGGAGAATAGGAGAGATGGGGGGTTTCAGTACACAGAGAGGGTGAGACAGGTACAGGGAGAGACCAAAACAGAGATGATGAAAAGGGAGCATTTGAGGTAGCTGTCTCCTCAGTTTATCTATCTCGCTGGCGGACAAAATAGATAGGTTGGACAACAGAGGGACAGGCTGTGGCATCCTGTGGTGCAGTGGAAGGTGCACACAATGTGCTGGCAATGTTTCGAGTCCAAATGGAGCTGATCTTGTTTCATGTCAACCCCCCCACCCCCCCCTTTCCTTACACTCTCTACTAGATAACTGGCTGATGAAAAGCATTGCGTTTAAAGTACTCTTGCAAAACAGGACAGAGGAGAGGGATGGTGTGAGGGAGGACGGAGCACGGAGAGACAGAGAGAGAAAACATGGGCCGACAGCAGGAGGCATGTACTGTTGAAATATTCACCTGTTCTCTTTGTAAGCGTTGTTGGAGGCGGATGGCCGTTCTGTGTGTCTTGTACAGACAGATGGACGGACCCGTTGAGTGTGTGTTTGTGTGTATGAGTATGAGTGTGTGTGTGGCTCAGGGACCCAAGCAGCTTGGCCTCTTCCTCGGGGCTGAACTGTTTTATGCCAGCCTGGAAAAATAATTCATCTCTTAAACTGACGGTGAGCAGAAAACGGCTTTGCGAGTTCAGTGCTTTTATATTTTGGCCTTAAGTTTATTGTTGGCTCTCTCGCCTCTGTAAGTCGAGTTTGACCTTGTGACCCCAAAACCTGGAACACATAGTGGAGGAACTCCTGCACATTTGTACTGCACAAATGTATGGGAGTTATATAAATATAAAGAAAAGATGAGATTGAACAGATGCATAAACTCTAAAAGGTTAACAATTCAATGGATTTTTTTCTAAAGCCAGACAGTTTATTATTATGTGAGCTCAGCCATTCAGCCTGTCTATTATGTTTTGCTTTTTCCCACTATTTTCTATTATATTGCTTTGTGTTAGTCACTGATGCTCATTTATTACTTTGCTTTGTGTCTTCTTACCGATGCTTTTTGTTTGCACTATCTCCTCTGCTGTAACGATGCAAATTTCCCCACCGTGGGACTGATAAAGGATTATCTTATCTTATCTTATCTTTGTTTAAATAAAGAAATTAATTCATCTCTTACAAGGAAATCCTTTATGTACACATCAAGAGACTAAAAAGTAAATGACAAGCATGTTTGAAAAGGACCAGGAGGGCGCATGAGAGTCTGGCTGATTGATGTTGATTAGCTTAATTGATTACAGGTGGTTAATTTTATTTGTTCTGGTTCTCTGGTCCTGGTGTTTGAGGCACGGTGGAGGAAAGCACAACAAAGAATATAAGTGTGCTGAAAAACATAACATTTTTTAGAGACTTCTGAAACCCCTGGGAGCTGTTAAAAGGAGGCTTGTCGACTGAGAGAAGTACTGCAATTTTCTCAAGAATAATTAATCCTAATAAAATAATAAATAAAGTCCTTATAAAAGGCAGGTACTGCAGTGGAGACCCCACTTGGGGCTCCAAAGTAGCTCACAAAAATTCCAACACTTGTTTTCTGGTGGTTTTACACTCATTAACTTTAATGATGAGGGACTGTGTTAAAGAGACAATCACTCAAAATCACAGATTGAAAACTGAAGGTCTTTATTTCACGCTCTACAACCATGGTTATATATCAACGTGACATTGCACTAACACCTGGCCATTGTTTTGAATTGCAGAGATATGTAAAGAAAAACTTGTTTGTTCATTTGTACTGTAACTGTAACATTTATATTTTTAAACACAATGGTCAAACCCACAGACTGCACAAAGATGGATGACACATCTCCACTTCCCCCTGTACAAAAATGAAGCCAAAATATGCCAGATAGGCCACTGCCATCTTGCACTGGTGACGTTGTATGGAGCCAGAGTATGTGTGGTATCGTGTGGTATCAAGCTCCTGCCCAAGCACCTGATCGTGAGCACACCGATTGGCACACATAGCTGTAAATCATGATGTCAAGCCCTCATCAAGTAAGTATTTAAAACCAAAGTTATCAGATGAACAAACACATTTTTGGAAAAAATGTATTTGGCATATTCTTTTAGGTTTCAATTTGGCCCATGTCCCATCCACTAACCTGGAGGGTGGCGGCTTTATGACCCGTACTGCAGACAGCCACCAAGGGGGTGATAATAATGTTTTGGCTTTACTTCTAGAGAGCTGTCTGATGTGTCTGTTTTGCTTATTTTATGTACTGTACTGGCTACAACAAAACAGATTCTAGCCACCAAAAAGACCCACCTGAAAATATCAATATCAGTTTAAGCGTACGCCATATTTGGAAAGCTTTTCACCTCTTTACTTTATACACTAACTGATCAAGGCAGCAGTAGACCAGCAACTCCCGTGATTAAAAATGAATGTTTTTGTCAATGGAGTCTGGTGAATTTGAAAGCTCTCCCTGTCAGAAAGGGCTGTCTGACGGCAAGGTAAAGTGGTGCAAACAGTCTAAATATAACATACACTAAAGGTGATATTGATTTTTGTTTTGGGTGGGCCTTTTTTAGGTGGATAAAGACTGAACAATTGAAGCAGTGTTCGCTCTGTGATGTGGGCTATTACTCTGACAGATACTAAAAGAAAAGACTTAAAAAGTCTACTTTTGGATCTTTCTTTGTAGGTTTTTCTTTCTTGTGTTTATAGAGTAGAGAAGAGGGAAAATTAAATCAAATAATACCAGAATTAGGTGGTGGTTAGCATTGTCGCCTCACAGCAAGAGGGTTCCTGGTTCGAACCCAGGAAGGGGGGGCCCTTCTGTGTGGAGTTTTCATGTTCTCCCTGTGTCAGTGTGGGTTTTCTCTGGGTGCTCCGGCTTCCTCCCACAGTCCAAAGACACGCAAGTTAATTGGTGACTCTAAATTGTCTGTAGGTGTGAATGTGAACGTGAATGGTTGTCTGTCTCTATGTGTCAGCCCTGTGATAGTCTGGTGATCTGTCCAGGGTGTACCCCGCCTCTCACTCAATGTCAGCTGGGATAGGCTCCAGCCCCCCTGCGACCCCCAACAGGATAAGCAGTTATGGAAAATGAATGAATGAATGAATGAACAGCAGACGTGCTGCTAAATCAAGAACTGATTCATGCATGTACAGTATGAATGCATGTGTCTGTATGAGACGTGTCAGTGGTGGTGGTAGGTGTTACAACAGATGGAGGAGTATTATTCATATAAACCAACTGTGAGGACTGTTTATCAGAGATATTGAAAAAGAAAAAAAAACATCAGCGTCTCTCTAAGTCAGTGGAAGTTGCCGTGAAAAGGTAGCTTTTTATAGCACAGACTGTCACTCCGAGCCTCGCACTGACTCTGACTGGCTGTCACTGTGGGTCTTTGTCACGAGCAATATGCTGAGCCCAGGTCAGAAGACTTACTGTAGCGTGGCCACAAAAATTCACTGTCAAACGATTGCTTTCAGCTCATTGTGAAAGGACCTAACGTGACCTACATTCACACCAGCACCTCAGAGATATTCTTTCAAGTTGTCATCATGCTTGTTTTTTATGTATCTGGTGGTGGAAGGTGTCAGGATCTAGAAGGTCAAAGGGTCGATCTGAGTACCAACTTTAACAGGATGTGTCTTGTTTTGTTTTTTTCTTAGTTCTTCTTTTCAATCTAAATTGCTCCAGATAAGAGCACCAGTGAAATGCCTAAAATATGGATGTAAATGTAAAATGTATGAGAGAGAAATGAGAGAGGCGAACTTAAGAAGAAACAGAGCAGGAAACAGAGCTGGAGTAACCATCTGTCCAGATGAGGTTTGGGAATTCTGCTAAATCACCACAGATCTGGTGAATCGCAGTGGAGGAGGCCTAAACAAGCATATCCGGACACACAAACATATACTGTAAATACTCGCACTCAATCTAAGCGTTCTCAGCCTTGAATTGACCTACATAGGGTATTTACCCCGGGATGAGTGCCAAGTAGTAAACAGAAGCCATGGAAATAATCCAGAAGAGTCTAATGAGAGTCTTTCAGGGTCTTTTGGGATGTTGGGCTAAGAATGAACATAAGGAGGAATATGGAAACAAGGCAAACATGCAGGGACAGCCAACAATATCTGAATGATACGCTGTCCTTCCAAGTCAGTCTGCTTCTCCTCTTTCCTTCCCCACTTTTGCTTACCTCTCTTTCTCTGTCCTCTGCCCTTCAGGAGCGAGACCGTGCTGCATCAGTTTTGCTGCCCCGCCCCTGAACATCCAGAGGCTGACACCACAGGCTCATCTGGGTAAGGCCGAGTCACACACGCACCAATCACAGGCACTTTTATTCATGGGTTTGTTTCTGCAGACAGTGAGCTCTTTCAACTGCTGAAAACTTCCTGTCTCTCTGTATAGATACACACTATCCATACATGTGTCATCTAACTGAGTCACGTCCACACGCTGGCTTTTCGTCATGCTCGTTAGTGCATGCACATTACTGTATGTGAGTGTGAACTGGGGTTTTTTATGGAGCCTGGAGTTGCAGCGAGAGAGTTAAATGCTCTGTAACAAACCTATAGATCTTACAGCCTCAAGGGTGATTCACATATAGGGTGAGAAGGGGGGTGAGTGAAGTGATATTGCAGCTATCAAAGTGCCCATGGCAACCCAGTAATGACGCAACTGCCACCACTACCATAGTAACTGGAGAGGAGAACTTTTGAGGATCTACCGTATATCCACTTTTGCTGTTTGTTTCTTGTGTGGGCAGCTTGTCTGTTTGTTGTTTGAGTTTGTTGAGACTCTTTTTGTGTGGGGGGTGTGAACGTATTTCACTTGGGGATGTTTGAATGAGTACAGCTCTGTTGTAAAAGCTGATTTTGTCATGTTTCTCAATGATTACTGTTTGCCCTCCCTCCTCTGGAAGTTCTCCCATTGTTTAATCCTTGTGTACTTTGTTTCTATATCAAGTCTTTCCCTGTCATGTCTACTTTCTGTGTGTCTTCATCTGATGTTATATCTTCCCCCCTCGTTGTGTTGTTTGTTTCTGTATGCATCACCACTCATTATTTCTCTGTTTATTTCTATCTCATCCCTCCTTATCAAGTCTCTCCCGCTCATTCTGGTTTTATTAATATCACCATCTGTCTGTCTGGAATCCCTCTCATTTCTCTGATCTGATGACTTAACTATCATCATCCACACACACACGGGCCTGATTGGATGGGCTAATGGCACAGCGGCAGTGGACACCCACCTGAGATGATGAGATGCATCGGAGCCGTGTCACGCCGTAGCTCATTATCATCGTCACATGAAGTCGTGTGTGCCTGGTGGCTGCAAAAACCCTCAACACCTCTCTGCACACTTACTGTCATCCGCTGAATCCATTGGAGCACGCAAACCTCCCAAGAGATGCCATGAGATCCGCCTCTAGCCTAACCTGCCGTGCCTTTCTCTGCCATGTCTATGTGTGTGTGTGTTTGTTTTGCCTGGCTGTACAGTACTATAAGTCTCAGAGGGACCTTGAGAGATGTGATTTGACAGATGTTCATTTCTCTTCCACCATGACGTCACACAGGCAGGCCGAGCGGGAGCGTGTGCTTGGTGTGTTTGTTGCTGCTACGTATGTGAGCATGTGGGTGTGTGTGTAATGGGGGGGAGGGAAAGAGGATGAGAGAGGGAGGGTATAGCGGCCATATCATTATAGAGGCTTTTGCTGTCCAGATGCATTAATAGCTTGACTCTTGCTTTTAAATCCTCTAATGTATTCTAATGTACTCTAATGTATTCTGATGCAGCGCAGGGGCATGGCAGTGTTTTAATAGAGTTTTTGACAGAGACAGCCTCCAGCATGCACACACCAACACAGTCTCTCTGTATCTTCCTGTTTCCTCCCTCTGTTTCTATCTCAGCCTCTGGTTCCACTCTCCTCCTCTCTATTTTCTCTCTATCTCCTTTTTTAAGATATGACCAAGCTTCTCTGGCCCCTATCTCTGACTTTTGGCTGGGGAATGCAGAATATTTGCTTTCACAGCAATCAAAGGAAACAAAGAGGAACTTTAGTGATGCACTCATTATTTAACCATGAGCAGGCTCTTTAGTCTCCCCAGTCCTGTTTAGCACTAGTCCCTTTCGTGTAAAAAATTATTAGAGTAAGCATTATCTGGGTGGAAAAAAGATTGCACAAGCACACAACAGCATGCACACACACACACACACACACTCATAATTGCACACCATTATAAAACCTCTTAGGGTGTGATCATACCTCTATGCTTACATCAGTGCAGCGTGGCTATATAAAAGGTGCTGAATGGCGGTGTTTTGTATCTTTTAGAGGCGGTGTGAGGCCAAAGATGTTGGCCACTTTATTTTTCCTTTTTTTTTTTCTAAAAATGACTAAAATAAGCAAAGCTTAAATTGTCTGCAACGTAACTTGGGTAAAAAGGACAATTTCTGCTGTATCATGGCAGCAATTTGCTTAGGTAAGACTTACATGACTTTCTCAGAATTTCAATAATGCTGTCCTGTAAAAAAAAAAAAACATTGTTCAATCTGTGGATAACACCTGGGATTATAAGAGGATGGGACGCTCTGCTAGGAGTGGTGGGATAGCCTCCACAGTCGACTTTGTTGAGTTCTGAGTCAGATTCAAATATACTTTTGTTCTTGCTTCCAGCTGCTGCTGTGTTATAGGAAAGATTGTTTATTAAATATCTGTGGAGTCAGATTTGTTTCATTTATTCCCCTACTTTTTCCTGCCAGTCATGTTTGACTTTGAGGATATGATAGTCCATCTATTATTGTCTTGCCTCCAGTGTTTTTGCGTATACGACATCACTAACTCATTCTGCTCTTACATTATAACCCTATAGCAGCAGAACATAGAAAAAAATATGAAAGAGTAATCTATGGAGACTCAGAAAGTTATACTTTTCATCACAAACTTCAGCTGAAATGTTCATCCAAATGATGTCATTGCCAGGAAACATGGCAGCTTTTGGAGTCTCATGCACAAAATCAGCACTGATTTCAGTGGCGAAACATTGTGAGTGTGCCAAATAACCAATCTTTCAACTCCAGGACTGTGTCCAAAATCATTCCCCGTTACCTACCTAGTACAATATATACTTTCCACTATTCTTTTTATTGATTGTCCAAATACAAAGTTTAAGAGTTGAAACAGTGTTATCTAGCACAGCGGTTCCCAACTGGTTGGTCACAGCCCCAGTTGCAGGTCCAGTCTTAAAGGGTAGTGCACCCAAAAATGAAAATTCAGCCATTATCTACTCACCCTCATGCCGATGGAGGCTCAGGTGAAGTTTTAGAGTCCTCACAACACTTTTGGAGATCCAAGGGGAGAGGAGTAGCAACACAGCTCCACCTAATGGTGGCTTACAAAATATCTGCATACTGCTCGTCCGTAGTGATCCAAGTGTCCCGAAGCCCCGGCGCGAGACTGTGAGACATGGGCACCATTCATGTGTGTTCACGTGCTTTCACTGGTCTCGCATAAGCACACACACGTGAACCCAGTGCACAGAGAAGCAGTTAGAGCTACAGGCAACAATGAGGCTAAAAACAGAGTGCAGATGACAAGCCTCCATTAGGTGGAGTTGTGTTGCTATCCCCTCTCCCCTTGGATCTCCACAAGTGTTGTGAGGACTTTAAAACTTCACCTGAGCCTCCGTTGGCATGAGGGTGAGTAGATAATGGCTGAATTTTCATTTTTGGGTGCACTATCCCTTCAATGGATCACAATAGACTTGTGAATGTGTCAAGTTTGTGGAAAAAAACACACACTTTATTTTGAAATACAGTGAATTTCTGGCACAGAGCTTTTATTTTGAAGTGGTGTTTCCTGCTGTAGAGTAAGTGGATGATGGACAGCTGCTCAACAGAGACAGCAAACTAGCTCAACAACATGGCTGAACAGAAAAATCATGGTGAATGTATTAAACTGTGTGGACTTTGAACTAATGACTCTGAAGAAATCCGGACCCCAGGGCTCGACCAGTTGGGAACCACTGATCTGGCAGTGATCTGATAGGTCCAGTCTGGGTGCAGATCACAACCACATAAATGATGAAAATGTTTGTGTGTGTATATGTTTTGCTTTTTGTGCTTTGGCAATGTGAAGTTTGCAATGGCTAAAAAAGATTTCTTCAAAGCATGGCTCTATAAATTAAGTTTATTTGGAGAGTGTCACATTAATGCACTATAAGTTGCCCTCAAAAATTTAAAACTCCCAACGTGGACGTTTGGACTCCCTCAAAGATTTGCGAGCTTATCTCCCAGGGAGAAAATAATAAAAGAACAAAAATCTGTCCACACAACCATGTTTATTTTGCAGACTTTTCTCCGATCTTTGCTTCTTTTTTTTGTGTGAAATACCATACAGCGTTTCCTCCTCAGGCCTCTAAAACATTAAATTCATTCATTATTCAAATGAAACAATCTGAGAAGAAAAAAATCACTCTTTGACTGAGCTGCTTACAACTTAAAGACACGCAACCTGTGATGAGGATTCACAAGGTGATATTATTTGGTATTAAAGGGACACAAGCAAAGAATGGTGGGGAAGAACTGGATCCCTTGATTGATAGAAAATGAATCAACAGTTTTAATAACTGATTAATAATTGAGATTTATTAATGGGAAAATGCTAAATATTCAGTATTATCTGCTTTTTAAAATGTGGAGGTTTTCTTCAGGCACTGAAAATTTCAAATTAAATTGCGATGAGCATTTTTAAAAAGCATTTTCTGGCATTTTTCACAGATTAATTTGTAAGTATATTGATGCTTGGAGCCCTACTATAGAGTAAACGGTGTAATGCTAATAGGAAATATTAAATAAGTGAAGGAGGGGATGATTTTGGACACAGCACTTTTCTCCCCCGCTCACATATCCAGACTTTCACTCCTTCAACCTGCACTGGAACCACAGATCTGACCAGATAGGACCAGACACGTAAACTCAGTCCACTTCGCCCCGAGCCACCACAGCCACACATCACTCTCCACCTGCTGCTTCTCTCATGAACCTCTTCACACTCCGCTTAGCTGATGACCTGCCACTGCGATAACGGTTGAGTTTTGAAGGTCAGTAGTGAGGACTGATAGCCTCCCCGTTCTTATTTCCGTGACAGTGGACAGATGCTGAGCCTGGAGGATGGAACGTCCTCTGGTGGTGGACAGGAAGTGGAGGGGACCAAGAGAGAGGGACCCAGCGAGTACGAGATCACCCTGGAGAATAAGAACAAACAGGTATGTCTTTCGGGTTTTTTTGTGTTTCAAGTGTGTGTGGGCCCATAAGCACCTGGTGGGATGGAGTGAACACTGGCTCGTCTACCTGTTTTAGTGTGAGGAGGTGTGTGAGGGATGATCATTTGACATTGTGTCTTGCGTGACAAAAAAGATTCCCATTCAGATCTATTTCTGTCTGTGTTGACATGAAAAAGAACACCAGCGATTCCAGTGCCACAGCGACAGAAACGCAAAAGATGCTAGGTTGTCATGGTAACAGCTAATAACTGCTCCTGGCGGCTGGAGATGTCTTTATTTCTCATACCAAATTGCTGAAGGGTCTGCTGTTGCTACTGCTGTTGCTGCTGCAGTGCGAGAGTGCGCGTGTGTGAGTGTCTCCGTATGTGTGTGTGTGTATATGCTCTTTTTGTGAGTGTGCTTGTGTGAGACTCACGCACACACACACACACACACACACACACACACACACAGAGGCACATGTGTGGCTGTCCTCCTTTTCTCCCTCTCTGTCTCTTCTTCCCTCGCCTCCCACTCCCCCTCCTTCGTCTCCCTTTTGCTGAAAATATAGGAGGGCAAAATTCTGGAGGAAGCTGAGATTTTGGGCTGAGCTGCTCTGCCAACAAATGGAACAGAAATAGGCTTGTGCGGGTGTTTACTTTTCTATTCATTTTCTCAAAATCACCTTTGTCACAGCCCATCCATCCTCCTTCCCATGGCCCTTCAGCCAGTATTAGCAGTTGAATGATGATAGATGATGTTTACTTTGGCTCTAATGCCATAAACCCTTGCCAGTTTTAAAGGAGTGGACAGATAAGTAAGAAGGATACTTCTGAGAAGAAAGGTGTTTGAGTGTGCATCTCATGAATCAGGCAGTGCCTTTTGATCTTTTTTGGACATGGCCACAAAATGGCATCATGATATTTGCCTGCTGGTGGATGAATAAATATATTTCCGTGGCTGCTGTGTGCTTTGCAATATGACTCTTGCAGTGTCTTCAGTGAGTCTTGTAAACATGTTTGATATTTAAACTCACTCCCCCTCACTCTCTCCCCATCCCCAGATAGAGGAGTTGGAGCAGAAATATGGAGGCCATCTCATAGCGAGACGGGCAGCCCGACGTATCCAGACAGCCTTCCGTCAGTACCAGCTCAGCAAAAACTTCCAGAAGATCCGTAACTCTCTGTCGGAGAGCAAGTTGCCACGCCGGATCTCTCTGCGACACCCCAGCCCTTCAGGCCGAAACCGTAACACGGCCCAGAGACACAGTTACAGCCTGCATCCTGGAGGAGGACAGATACCTTTACGCTCCAAAACTCCACCTCCTCCCCCGTGTCGCTCCACTTCTCTGCCCCCTTCTCCTGCTTCTGCCTCAGCAACTGCTCCCACTCCTGCTCCAGCCCCAGCCCAACCTCAGACCCCTGGACAAACACTCACACAGCTGGAGGACTGCTTCTCTGAACAGGTGAGTGTTTTTTTTTTTTCATTTTACAGTTCCATAAATTTGATTTAAGTGGGAGAAAAGGTCCAAAGGAAAAAAAAATCAAGAAATAAGGTTTCATAAACTTGTTGGTGAAGATTCTCAGTCATCCAGGTGATTGTCATCATAGGTGCTGGACTTGCTTGAGTTTCTTAAAGGCATTTCACCTTCACCCAAGAGGCTTCTTCAGTTCTAACGGACTTGTGCGGAGTCTCAGGCTTTAAACTGTGTGTGGGTGTGAACCCTTACAGAGTCTTTGGGGTCACATGTGAGTTGTTGACCCACGCGGCCATCATGTGTGTCGTTAGGGTTAGATGGGTCCAGTTGAGAATGGGTGTTAAGTCTTCTGGGTAGGGATCCCAAGACTGTATTGTAAGTGGGGAGTAAGTGGTGTGTCATAGGCCACCTCCTCTGTTTAACGATGGTCATGCAGTTTGACGTAGATGGCTTCTTTCACGCCTTTTTCAAACCGTCCGTCCTCTGTGGCCAAGATGTGAACATTGCTGTCCTTGGAAGAATGTCCCTTTTCCTTTAGATGTAAGTTATTATGGTTTTTAGCCACATGAGCAGCATGTCTGTGGGAATGGAAATGTTAGTCAGCTGGCCCACCATTATGGCCTGAACTGAAATATCTCAACAATGTCTAAGGAAAAAAAAGAAGTTTGCTGTCCTTGAACTGAGAAGCACCTGATGCATACTGCGGGAAGACATGCAGAGAACCGTGTTTCAACTATTCAGTTGGGCTGAATCCAACCCAGTTGCTAGAATAAATGTTGGCACTGTACGTTTCTGCAAACTATGAATATGTTAAATGTGTGTGTTTCATATGTAGCGCATATGTTTCAACTTGACCTTTCAGTTTTCAATTATATGCTGTGACAATGCTGTTGATGTGTGGTTAGGTTTAGACACAAAAAATCACTTGGGTAAGGTTAGAAAAAGACCAAGTTTTGGCTTAAAATACCTGGTCTGGTTGCCACAAACACAGCTGGAAATGCCCTGACGTGTTCAAAATACCCGGCCTCACCTTGGCGTCACGCCATCCACCATCCCTCTTTCCTCCTGATGGGAAACTCAATTATGTCACTTTAGAAATGTTAATATGACACATATGACACCCACAGATGTTACATATCTGTGGTTTGGAGTATTATACAATGCCAACATTTCATTCTGTGATGTCAATTGACCCTTTGCTAAGTCTCGCCCCCAGGCGCAGACTGGCCAATCATAACGTAGTACCAACACAGCTGTGTTCCATTGACTCTAATGCAATTGTTTCAGATTTCCTTAATTTTCAGGCTGGTTTTGTGGATTTGGAGCTAAATGTTGAGCCTGGGGCACGTCATGTTTTAATGATACTCGTTACCTGGAGAGGTTGGAAAAAGATACACGTTTCTTCCCTGTTCCAAAACCAAAATCAAACCCTGCAAAGTGTAGGGTTAGCTAGCTAGCTACTGAGGATATAGCCTACTGAATGTATACACATGCTGCTTTTGCTTTTTAATGATTATAACAGTGGCAAAAAAACGACCCTGCTGTACAGGAACCAGTGAAGGGAAGCAGGGGAACTTTGCTGATATTCAACCAGCTGTGTAGCATCACAGTGTGTGCAGATGAACGTTGTTTGACTTCCCCCAGAGATCCCTGCCTGTCTGGTGGCGGAGGTCCAAATGCTGGCAGCAGCATGGTGGCGAGGCCAAATATCGTTAATCCGAACACACTGCGATGCCACATAGTTGGTTCAATATCAGTGAAGTTGGTGGTTCACTTTTACACTGTGATCTGTAGCCTATAGTTCGGCTTTAGCTTCTAACTAGTCAGTTTAACATCCTGGATATATCCTTCAAACACAGACTGTAGACCCCTCTGTCTGCTTCTCTCTGGAATCACTGTTTCATTTGTCCAAAAATATGATAATATTTCTTCAGGTAGTGCAGTTAGGTACAGTGTGGGCTCCACACTTACTCTGACAGCTTGATGGACCCTCACAAAGGGGCGGGGCTCATCAAAAGGCCAATTGCCGTGAAACTTTGTTCAGACATTCATGGTGCCCAGAGGATGAATCTTAATGTGTTTGGTGATCCCTTGACTTTTCATCTT